>NC_069097.1:6373913-6596163 GCF_947172395.1 Bicyclus anynana | reverse complement strand
AGTCAACTGACGTATCAAAAGTGCTTGTAAACTGAGCCTACTTGGAATAAATGAATTTTGAAGTTGGTGTATACACCAAACAAAACTTCTTGAATCAAAACTAAAAAAATACGCGTGACCTCTTTAATAAATTTCCAGTGCGTTATATTTTAATTTTTGACTGATATCCAAAAAGGAGGAGGTTCTATGTTCTGGCTGTGGGTATATGTATGTTTTTTATTTCAGGTTGCAATTTTTCTCCCGATCTCAACTCATAGTGATATTAACTGATTAAATTTAGCTTAATGATTTATGGTGAACAATATTGATGGAATGGCAGCGTTTCTCCGAGGTTGTCAAACAAGGAAAAAGCTTGGATCCCAAAAGAAAATGTCGATATGAAAAATATTTTTATCATCTTAATATTGAATAGCAAATTAAATTTCGTACAAGAAGGAAAATATACTGAGAAACAGTAATAAAATGAACGATGAATATTTGGAAACAAGGCTACTTCCAGAGCCACAAAAACTGATCAAATTATTACGATGATTATGTAACGTCGATAACATGGTGGTTCCTTTCACTTTTTTTTTTTTTTATTCTTTACAAGTTAGCCCTTGACTACAATCTCACCTGATGGTAAGTGATGATGCAGTCTAAGATGGAAGCGGGCTAACTTGTTAGGAGGAGGATGAAAATCCACACCCCTTTCGGTTTCTACACGGCATCGTACCGGAACGCTAAATCGCTTGGCGGTACGTCTTTGCCGGTAGGGTGGTAACTAGCCACGGCCGAAGCCTCCCACCAGCCAGACCTGGACCAATTAAGAAAATCTCAATCTGCCCAGCCGGGGATCGAACCCAGGACCTCCGTCTTGTAAATCCACCGCGCATACCACTGCGCCACGGAGGCCGTCAACTTGTTATTGTCGAAACGATAAAATATAGTTGTATTTTACCATTAAAAATTAACATGTATATTGGATTTTAGCTCCCGAATAGCTAAAACATAACATCATTAGCCCTAATCAGTCACGATGTTTTTATAACTCGACATTGTGAGTTTTTAATTCGTGTCTATCTCTCTCTATTTATAATATTGTGTTAGACAGAGAGAGATGACAAATGATAGACTCGAACTCACGAGTTATAAAGACATAGTTAGAGAATAGGGCTGCGGGACTAAAAGTTTTAAAACACTGCAATAATCGAAGTGGGTTCTAATTAACATTAGAAGATTTTTTTATATACATAGTTACAACTGATTGGGAAGGAAGGGAAGACATATTGGATCTGTAATGACGTTTCTTAGCTAGTCATGTATTGTCATCAGAACTCAGAGCGTGTGCAAAATTTCATCCTCATTAAAGACCGGGAAGGGGGTCAAATTAAGATTCCAAGATTTGATTTTCTTACATACATAGTTACAAGTGAAGCTATTCAAAGTGTTAAAAAACGACAATTTTATTCATCTCCAACGCGGCCGAAAGTAAAACAAAAAATAACTCACTACGTTAAGGTGTATTGAACCATAAAATTTGATCGTTCGTTTCAGCTAGCCGCCCTTTTACGTGCGGGCTACTGCAAGTTTCAGGTGCGTACGCCATGTGCTCCTCACATTCCCTCGTACCTCCATAACATAGTTATAACTCGGGGCCGGACCAATAATATAAGGTAACGAGGGTCAAACTGCCCGTTATTGCGTCACAAAGTTTATTTCCCTCTCACCTACTTACAGTAATAACATGTGTTTCGGGGATTTTTGGACGGGATTTCTTTTTTGCTATCCAAAAGTTAGCGACCAAGTCTCGGAACCATAGTCGTCGGGGTTGGTTACCGTAACCGCAGCGGGCGCCGCCAGAGCTAGGAAATAGCGGGTCTGCTGTGGACTAAGGGCTGTGTTTTGTTTTGTTGGGTCCTAGACTTGGACGCTAACTATGGGCCTCATAAGGCTCAGAGTTACACAGCGGGCGATGGAACGAGGTATGCTAGGAGTATCACTGCGTGATCGAATCAGTAATTAGGAGATACGCAGAAGAACCAAAGTCTCCGTGTAGCTCAACGTGTTGCGAAGTTGAAGTGGCAATGGGCGGGGCACATAGTTCGAAGAGCCGATGTTGGGATCCCAATGTGCTGGAAGGAATTCCTTGACGATCGATCAACACTCCCCTCCTCCTCCCTGCTTAGCCCAATTTGGTAAGATTTAGATACGCGTTCTAAAATAGAATTTTCAGCAATATTACGATTTCCATTGTAATTATAAATTCAGTAACACGAAATCCTGTTACCGATAATTTCTAAACACCGGATATTGTTCCAATTTGATGTTGACTGTAACTGGTGATTTACATTACGTGCTCTTATTAAGCTTAAATACTATTATCAACCAAAATGCATTCGAAAATCGTTAAGCATTGTTTTGATTTTCTATGCTGCCTAATGTTTTGATGTTTTGGTCTATTTTCTTTATACTTATGATTTAGTCGGTTTTCTATAAAATCATCAATATCAGCCTATTTAACGGCCTCGGATCAGGCCTCTCTTCCTATAGAAGAAAATATATGGAGATTTTACCCACCATGCCCTTGCCTCAGCATTAGAGTGAATATACGGGAATGTCTTTCAAGTTTTCCAGAAGCAGATGGGCTGATTCTATAATAAAAAACGAGATTTTTCATCCTTATCGTTTAGTAAAACCAACGCGCATACCACTGCGCCATGGAGGTACTGGTAATGTAAAAATAGAGAGTATGTCTGTTTTTCGTTCGATTTTTACTGGGTCAAATATTAGAATAGGTAATTTTTTTTTCCTAATTCAAATAAAAATATCCTGGATCATTAAATATAACATTTTAATACTTATAAAATCAAAATGTTAATAATCAGAAAAAAATGTTGATTCCCCGGTAGAAATAAACCATAAACAACAGTTAATTTCAGCCGCGGTGTTTCGTTTGAATATTCAAAAAGCCTGTTCAAATAAAGGGAATTCCAAGTTTGAGTGATTAACTGCCACTTTTTACATGGCCAGGTCAAGGTCTAATTTAACAAACACCTACAAACTTGTGCCTCACGAAGCCATGTTAATTGACACAAATGTTAAAAGATATAGATATATATATTTTTAATAATTCATTACTATTGTGCAATCAGCTGCAACAGCTTTAAGGAATATGCTTGTGGGTACTTCATGGCATCTGCAGCTGGCCTTCCATTGAAGGCCATGCTTATTTAATTTATTTGTTAATTTTTGTATTTCATTTGTACATTCTTATTATCTTGTTTTTTTTTACAGGAGATCCCTTAAGTAGGCGCGCCTTCTAAAATCTATTGGATTTTATCACCACCAAGTTTTTTTTTTGTTTAAAACAGTATATTTTCAGATTGGTCCCATTCAATTTTCATGAATTTTTAATTTTATAAAACTAAGTTCAGTAATTTTGGTAACTTACTGTGTGTCAGAACTAAAACACCACAGTACGGGCCATTTCATTATTTTCATTTTAACACAAAATTATTCAACCAATTTTCATGAAAATTGAATGGGACCAATCTGAAAATATACTCTTTCAAACAAAAAAAAAAAACTTCACCTATCTAAGAACAATAGAGATATTGAGACAAATCTAACGATATCTTAATTACGTGAATCCGTTCAGCGGTTTAGAAGATATCAGGTAATAAAGAATATTACATACATACAAGATACGCGCGAAAAACCTAACCCTTCTTGTAATAAAAAAAAAAACAATTTTTAAAAATAGTGGCAATGCGTATAATGAATCATCAATAAAAACAACAATTCATGGAAACAAAGCCCCATAAAGCATCGCGTTTCCGAAATAGCGGCAATCCAAAATTACAATGGTGCCATCTACGAATAGATTAAAAACAAATTTAAACGTAAAAATTGCCTCTAAAATATTGTTATAGCGTTAGGTATACAAAATTTTCTAAATTAGCCCTTAAAACCAACAAACGGTGGGGAAAAAGATTATGTACCAGCTACTTCAAATACATTTTTATTAACTCTTCGTTGTTTTTAGTATATTTTTTAGTATAACCTGATGTTTATTTATATTTTGCGTGTCTTGTATGAGTATGTATAGTGTATTCGATAATCAATTATTATTCTAACTTTTCAGATGTGTGCATTTGAAATTAAATATCACGTGTCTCAAATCGTGAAAGAAAAACATTGTGAGGGAACCTAAATACCTGAGAATTTTCTTAATTCTTTTACGTGTTAAATTTTCAACGTGTGTGAAGTCTGCCAATTCCGCCTGCGTGATGGAATAAGGCCTAACCCTCGCAATCTGAGAGAAGATCCATGCTCAATAACACCAACTGTGAGCTGAATATACTATGATCTATAGAAGTGACACTCTTTCTCACTGCTTAATAAATCTAAAAGGAAGCTTTCTCTTCTCTAATAGCTTTGATAGCAGAGATAGCCTAATTGTTAATATTCCAACAATCCTTTTAGGAGGATCAAGATTGATCAACTTCACGCGTCGTGCTTGTTTTGATGGAAAAACTGTATGCTTAAAATATTCTCCATAAAATTATCTAAAGCGTTACACGCCTTCACCGCAGTCTATTAACTTACCATGCACAACGGCCAATCATAATGACCAAGTTCGGAAACTGCCCAGAAGGAAGAAGAAGAAGAAGAAGTCTACTAACTATACCATCATTATCAACCCATATTCGGCAACCACGCTGGCCCATTGCGAATTGGCACACGTAGAGAATTACCAAAATTCTCAGGTATGCCGGTTTCCTCAGGATGTTTTTCCTTCACCGTTAGAGACACCTGAAATTTAATTTCTTAAAATGCACATGAAAAATGGAAACCTCGGACTGGATTTGAACCTAAGTCCTCCGGAATCGGAGGCAGAGGTCATATCCACTGGGCTATCACGGCTCCTATACGAGTATACACCCGAAAAGTTTATTCTCCATTGAAAACGAGAAAGGTTTGGTGTAGTGGGTATTGATTTAAGCACTCTAACTCGTGTTGTGTTTATTTTATTATGGTTATTTAAAAAAAAACACCTCTATTTAAACCTGATAAAAAAACACACGTCCAGCAAATAAAAACTGGCACATTTGAAGTCCACGCTCATTCTAGCGAGAGGCACGTAGCTTTTCAAAACTATTCCGTCCGCTACCCCGAACACTGAAATGAAATCAAATAGCCCGTTCAACCGACGCAGTGTAAATCGCAAATAGACTGGCCGTATGTACTGGTGCCTAGTGCGGTGCTCGCGCGTCCAGGCTAAACGAAAATTGGATTACGCTGTAGCAACTTTCCTGTCTCGCCAATTGCACGTCATATTTATTTTATTCATTTACCAGAACAGATCGATCGTATTGTATAGTATGAACGACTAACCGACGCACCGCGGGTCCAACCGCGTAGCTCCAGTTCCCGTAAGAATAAATAAATGAAAAAATATATTTCCTAAATATATCTTACAATCAGGTACTTGCGTTATTTTTAAACAAAGAAAATTTTAAACTAACAAAAAAAGAAAAACATTTACCCAATTGGAACGCCTTACAGGTGAAGCACTAGTAAGCGCAGTGTTGGTCGACCCCCCACCAAGTGGATTGACGACATCCAGCGAGTTGCAGGGATTCGCTCGTGATGTTTAGAAGTCCCTACAAAAGGCCTATGTCCTGCAGAGGACGTCCATCGGCTAGGATGATGATGATGACAGGCGAAGGCCTCTTCCAAGGATTGCCATTTCCCGTAAGATTACGGGGATAAAATATACCCTATTGTACTCACAAATATCGTAGCTTACTGTTAGAACCCACAACGCCATAATAATACTACGTTTGATTGTAGACGTCAAGTGTGAACACTCCCTAATATTTTGATGAATGTGTGATCCTCTAAACTAACGTATCTGACTGGAGGTTGACACGACTAAGCGCATTTGTCTAGCCTAGCAGCATCAACGTCCACATGTGAAAAAGTTGACAAACAGAACATTTTGTGTTCGTTTCAATGTGTACAGTTATCAAGTAATACCCCATACTTCTACTACTAATACTTAACAGTTGCTCTTTTTAAAAATAATCATACAGTGTTATAATTTACAATAATTGATTACAACATTACAATTACATATAGTTTTACTTTTTGTGTGAAGGTGGAATCTGATCCAAGCACCTTTATCATTAAGGAACTCATCAATGACGTAGTAACCTCGACTAAGTAAATGTTTTTTAACACGTGCTTAAAGTTATGCAGGTCCATCACAGACTTGGGGATCTTGTTATAGAAGAGTACACCCAAACCTACAATAGATTTTTTCCCTTTGGAGACGATATGCAGAAATAACTAACATTATGCCCGTTTCTAGTAAGTATTTAATACGTTCACTTCACATCTTATTAACTCTCTGAACATAATATTTGTGCCAAAAATCTAATTTCATTCCTCAAATGGCTAAAATTTTAGCTCATACATACTGAAAGTACATTTGCACTGAACGTGCCGTTTGTAAAATTAAAAGGGATTCGAAGTAAATTAAAGGTGTTGGATTTTCCTACACGAAAGGACCTTGTTACCGGCTTTACCAATACTTCCACAATTTAAAATTATAGCAACCAATTCTGGATCTTAACCAATTACCATAAGGTATATAATGGAATGGATTTGTAATACATTTTATGGTCGACACCATAAAAGGGTTTGCAAACATTTTAATGGGAATAAAAGTTGTTTTTTTGACTTGCGTATAAAAAGTAGCAGATCTCAGATCACCGTATGTTTTAATTTACTTACACCAGACTCTTCTGATTCTTTTGTCCGATTATGACAATTTTTAACCGACTTTAAAAAGGAGGAGGTTCTCAAGTTGACCGGTAAGTTTTTTTTTCTACTTTCGACGCCCACGACTTCGTCCACGTGAAGATAGTTTTTCACGAATACCGCGGAAAACATAGATTTATCCGGGATAAGAAGCAGCCTTAATATTGCTCAATAATCTCTTCTATCTTCCAATGTCCCACTAAAATCTGTTCAACCGCCCCAAAGATTAGCCCATACAAACATAAAGACAGACAGACAGTCATAAATTTTAATTAGGCTTGATAATGTTTTATTATCGTTTATATTGCTATAATCCCTTGAAAAAACACAGTTATTTACAAATCATAGAGGACAGAGAATTTATTTTTTTAGATTTATTATATAACAACTAATTGATAAAAACTATTTAATGTAAATAGATGATAAGATGACTCAGTAATTGATGATGTCTATTGGCTTAGAATTTTTCACATTTTCTTTCGAAATGAATGTAGGTACAGTATACCCAAAAGAGACATCCATTTTTAACATAAGGGTTGGACAAGAGTAAGACTAAGCTCTCCCAAAGCAGTACAAATCTGTTTAATTTTTAGATGCCCTTATTAAGTACGGTGCCCTTTTTGCTGCACCTACGTCAGGTTTCCGTGACAATTGATATATTATATTTGCATAACCTCCTAATTATGATCTATATTACCATGATCATAGTCTTAGTCGTGATCAATCCACTTATTCGTCATTTGACGATATTTCTTATTCGGAACTTAAAAAAATATGTAATCGTAATTCTTATCACCTCTAAACTTCTTCAGGAATATTTTATAAATAAGCCACGTTTAGGCCTTCTTTTACGAAGCCCCACCCCGTAAAGGAAGGCCTAAACGTGGCTTATTTAGTGTGTGTGGCTAATTTTAAAGATTTTATTTTATTTTATTCTTTGTAGAGTTTTGGATAGAAATATTGCTATATTTCTATCCAAAACTCTACAAAGAGCAGGGAGTCCACTAGAACCAGATTAATTAGAAAGTGGTCTATAAGAAACACAAGTTTGGGAACCTATGAACTAGACTAACAGAAACAACTTCCAAAGCGCCTACGAAACAAAAGTTCGCAAAAGGTCGTCGCGTGACGTCTTGAATTAGCCGCACGCAATAATATTTATTTCCTCTCACAGTTAACAACGTAAATAGGAAACGCTTATAACAGATTTAATTGGTTTTATAGCGAGTAAACAAATAAACACACTTTTTTGAATATAAATTTTATTGTTATTTTTTATTACGAAAACTACATAAAACTATAACCTTTTATTATTAAAAAATATATTACTGGCTCACCCGGCAAACGTTGATTGGTCATATTGTTATAATACTAAAATCCGGTGATAAAAATGGGGGATGGGGGCAGGAGGGTGAAAAATTTCCAATATACAAAATAAAATAGTTTAAGCAGTTTTGAAGGAGCACGACCACTAACACCGTGACACGATTTTTAAGGTTCCGTTGTGGTTTGGGTAAACGGTAAAATGGGCTTAGATTACTTGGACTCCGCTGTTGTTCGTCCGTACATCTGTCACCAGTAGTGCTAACATGCGATTAAATGAAGTGAAATAGAAAAAATGTCGTCCAATGGCGATGGAATTGACCCAGACCAAACTCTTTCGTCTTATCCCAATGAAAGAGATAGAGATATTTCCGAATACACCGACATTTGTTAAAATTTGTTTATTTTTTTCACGAGATTATCTCATTAGACGAATGTTAGCACTACAGGCCGTGATAGTTAGATAGTTGACAGAAAGTCATACAAGTGCGTCCACTAATCCGAATCGTACATTATCAGACGCATCGCATCAAACGGATTTTACGGTAGATAAAATTCGTTCGATGCGAACCGTACGATGTGGATCAGTGGGCGCAAGTGTATGACTTTCTATACAAAGAATAGTAAATCCGTTTGATACAATGCATCCGGTATGTACGATGCGGATCTGTGGACGCATTTATATGACTTTTTATACAAAAAAATTTAAAATCCGTTTGATGCTATGCGTCCGATAAGTACGACGCGGATCTGTGGACGCCTGCCATTATAGGTACATTAATGGTACGGAATCCTACATTCGCGACTCTCATTCGCACTTGGCCGGTTTTTCTATATTTGGAGAGATCTTAAATATCATTGATAGTGGATTATTTTTGTTTGCACATTATTTCTGTTAATTGTAGTTTTCATTTCTAAATATAATTAATTAACATTATTTATCTGTTATTTATATACATAGAAATAGTTTAATATTCTTTATTATTAAACTATTTCTATGTATATTTCTTTAAACTATCTGATTTATTATACTATATTAATAAACGGATTATGAGTTTGAGTTATAAGATGAAGTTTCTAACAAAGCCAAGTAAATATAGTGTTACTAATTGTAGAACTTAATACGTACAGCATACAAAAGTTTTGCAATACTTGATAAGTTCACCGAAGTTAATAATCCATACTTTATATCTAATACTAGCTGACGCCGCGCGGTTTCACCTAAGTGGTTCCCGTTCCCGTAAGAATACGGGGCTAATATAGCCTGAAAAACCTTTCTCGATACATGGGCTATCTAACACTGAAAGAATTTTTCAAACCGGACTAGTAGTAGTTCCTGAGATTAGCGCGTTCAAACAAACAAACAAACAAATTCTTCAACTTTATAATATTAGTATAGATGCTTTTTAATTAAAGAGTTTTTTTTTTTTTTATTCTTTACAAGTTAGCCCTTGACTACAATCTCGCCTGATGGTAGGTGATGAGGCAGTCTAAGATGGAAGCGGGCTAACTTCTTAGGAGGAGGATGAAAATCCACACCTCTTTTCGGTTTCTACATGACATCGTACCGGAACGCTAAATCGCTTGGCGGTACGTCTTTGTCGGTAGGGTGGTAACTAGCTACGGCCGAAGCCTCCCACCAGCCAGACCAGGACCAATTAAGAAAATCTCAATCGGCCTAGCCGGGGATCGAACCCAGGACCTCCGTTTTGTAAATCCACCGCGCATACCACTGCGCCACGGAGGCCGTCAATTTGTTTGTTGCATTTGTTTCTTGCTATTTCGAGCTAGCCGCCGTACTAGTTTTAAAATATCCAATTTAAATCTACATTAAATAATTTACAAACCATTGCTCCTGCGGAAACGACACGTAACTAAACTTCCATTTTCTACAAAAACTCCAGATATTTTTATAAAACTTGAAAAGAACCTACTAAAACCTACGACACTTATCTACATCATCATTGACAACCCATGTTCTGCTCACTGTTGAGCACGAGTCTCCTCTCAGAATGAGAGGGGTTAGGCCTCATCCAATGTGGAGTGACAGACTTCACACACGTAGAGAATTAAGAAAATTCTCAGGTATGCCTATTATTGTACTTACCTTTACCGTTTGATACAAGTGATAATTTATTTCTTAAAATGCACATAAAAGTTGGAGGTGCATAGATCGGATTCAAACCTACGCCCTCCGAATCGAAATCAGAGGTCAACTAGGCTATCTATCACCTTTACAGGTATAATAGATACTTAATTATAAAAAAATCGGTATCACCAATTTATTGACTTAGCACATGAAAAATTTATTTAGACTTTTTACACGTCTTTTTACAGTTTAAAAATTTCAGCATTTCATAATAGAAAGCTACTAAAGGCGGTTGTAACTAAAATTAAATTATTATTATTATAATACATTTATAACGGATTACGCGCCGTTTACGTATTTCAGTCCCTGTCACCACGAGGAAAAAAAGGAATAAGGACAGAACCAAAAATATAGAGTTACAAATTTAACTTTAAGACCACATTGCAATCACGTTAAATGTTTAACAACTAATTAATATTGTAAATTACAAACAGCATTGTTTATAGTAAGTCTTGGAAAATTTAGCTGAGACACTGTTTGTAAACGATTTAGCTCGAGGCACGATATCTAATGAGTGTACTATGAAAACAGGCTGTCGTGTTGATTTCAACAACGATGTATTCGTCGTTGAAACATCAAAAAATTTAGCTTTATAATAAAAATAAGAATAAAATATTTTTGGGAAGTTTTCCCTTAAAACTTGATTAATATTCGACTTTTACTTCCAAGAAAAAACCTGCCTACATTTGAGTGCAAAAATAATCCGGGTGGGATCAAAGTCCTTTGATGATGAATGCAATTCATAAAGATACCTATCTTCATAGTGTCTTTAGTTAAATACAAAATGAGAGTAAAATCTATACTTATTTTATAACTCTGAAAGTAAGTCTGTCTGACTGTTATCTTTTCACGGCACGGTAAATGGGACCTTGGAGCAAAACATAGGGTACCTTTTGACCCTAAAATAAAAATAAAAGGGGTAAAAATAGAGGTTGAAAGTTGAAAGTTTATATGGTCCTTAATTTTTAAAGTTACAGTTTTCAAAATTTGTTCATAAATCAAATCAATCAAAATATAATATGATTCAAGAATTTTTAAAATTCAATCTATTAAGTGTTGTGCTGTTGATCCGTGATAGCCCAGTGGATATGACCTCTGCCTCCATCCGTAGGGTGTGGGTTCGAATCCGGTCCGGGGCATGCACCTCCAACTTTTCAGTTGTGCGCATTTTAAGAAATTAAATATCACGTGTCTCAAACGGTAAAGGAAAAACATCGTGAGGAAACCTACATACCAGTGAATTATCTTAATTCTCTGCGTGTGTGAAGTCTGCCAATCCGCATTGGGCCAGCGTGGTGGACTATTGGCCTAACCCCTCTCATTCTGAGAGGAGACTCGAGCTCAGCAGTTAGCCGAATGTGGTTTGAAAGTTTACATTGATTTCCACGCGGTGGGACTCGCGGACGTCTGCTAATAAAATAATAAAACCTATTTTTCTACAAAATTACATGCCCAGTATATACGGCCACATTGAAAGCCATGCTCCACTCTATCGTCCGGGACACAGCTTTTCAAACCTCTCTCTGAACCTCGAAATCAAATCAAACAGCTCGTTGAACTTACGAAGCTAAAATCGGAAACGACACGCTGCTACTAACTACTATGTACTTGACTATCTTTGCTATCACAACTAAAAATTATGTGTATTCCTAAAATTATTAATAAAAAATGTTCAGTAATCGAGAAATTTAAATTCACTTAGTATTTAGTTATTATTATGTGTATGATAAAACTATTAAAATCAATAAATTATTTAAAAAATATGTATATGTCGCCGAGTGAGTTATTTGAACGAATAGCAAAATCTACGTTTATTATTGTGATAATATTAGAATCAGGTTTTCATGTAATTGGGATTTAATTATTTACTGTTTAAACAAATAAGACTGTGAAAGATTTATCACGTGATTCTCGTTCAATAGTATTGCGTTGAAATAGCGCGTAGGCGGTACGCTTTATGGAGTGGAGGCGCTCTGCTACTATGTAGCCTGCTGGTCGAGCAGTTCAGTGTAATCAAGTTCTTGAAATGGATAGTCGTCGTTCATTTGTTAATCATAGTGAAATAGTGATCGTGATGTAGAAGCTAGTGGGTGAGTTTATAGAAGTAAGGCCATTGCATTGTTAGTTACTTAGTTGGAAGGCAACACGAGTGGAGAAAGGGAGTATTTGTTAACTGTAAAAGGATCCTTTAACCTTGCTACTAGCGGTTACTAGCCCGCGATTTCACTCTTGGCTGCCTTACCTTAATCTTGGTTTACATCTGATAGTATCAGCGCTATACTTGATCAAGTGTACTTAAAGGGTAGAACTATATTAGTAAGTTAAGCGATCGATTCGGTGATGATTTATAGTGTTACTTTGTGTACCAGCCATCCTTGACACGTAAAGCTTAGAACCTGCTCTTAGACTATACGGCTCCGCCGATATATACATTTCCTGCAAAGTTCACTAATGTGATAAGACTCAATATCTTAAAGGATAAGCCCATAATCAACCACTCCTAATACAGTTTTCATTAGTAATTATGTTAGTTATACTTCTAGCTATTTTATTTCATCGTTAAATCAACGTTGAAGTTACAAGTGTATACAATTACAGAATAACACTTTTAACGCGACACCAATCAGAGTAGCTCATTATTTTCATGGTTTCAATTACGTGTAACCACGGCAATATAATTTGGTTTTAAAATTGAGTTATTACGCTTACGAGTATATTTTCAGCCAGAAAACAATATCAAAGCTGTTCTTAGTAAGTACATTGACTTAGGGGATATTGCCGTTTAGTACATTAACTTTTAGAACTTTTAAAAGCAATGGAGTGGAAATCTTTTATTTTTCTTTTTAGCGGAAAAAGACTAGCGTAAAATTTATTTTCATCACGATACTATTATCATTATCATCACCAGCTTATAATCAGTTTTAATGGCAACCTTTAAAGTGAAGTGACAATATTTCATTATACGCCGATCATTATCAAATGTTAGTAATAATGAACAGTTAGCTTCTTCACTATTTTGGTCTTTATTATTATTATTTTGGTCTTCGGTCTGTAAAGTCGGTTTACTGACGATAGTTGAACGTGACAACGTCATAAGAAAATACTGATGGAATGGTTGCATTTTTCAAAAGAAAATATTCGTTTTCCTAAAATACTATTTAATAATCTTCATAGAATATACTTTATTTCTTGTAAAAAAAGTTGGCAACTCTTGAACAATGGAACGAAGCATGACGGCATTATTTTTCGAGTGTGCAGCCGGTTTCATCGAATTAAAAGACGTTATCACGTCAATAAACATCATTTGAGGAATGTCATCTACCTACTGTATGATATCCACCAGTAGGCACCAATAGGTAGGTATGTAGGGATGACATTTGTTACACAGAATCTCAATTTCGTTTAATTCAATAGCATAGTCAAAGATGAGTGAATGAGCTTGCTGGTTAAGCGTACTCTTCGAAGCACGAAGTAGTACTTAAACAATGAGAAAAAACTTTAAATCTTGCTAACGCCGGACTGCAATTTTTTACTGAAAATATTTTTTAGGACATTCCAAGAATTATTTACAACCTTGTAAAGTTTAATATGTTATATTCCAACCCAGTGTTCGAATTCAGGACCTTGTGATCAGACCACATGGGCCCAATTTTGTGTTAAAATGAAAATAACGAAATTTCCCGTACTGTGGCGCTTTCGTTCACTATGCACACTAAAAACAGAAAAGTAAAATCTTTTTAACAAAAATCCGACTGAAAAAAAACACAAAAATAAACTAAAAAGCGAAAAATAACATTTAAAAATAACATAATTTCTGATAACTTTGAAGGCGGTGATAACACTGTCATGCATTAACTCAAGCCGTTTTAATCATAAGGTTTTAGGATTTTCAAACAGTTCTGTCCCTTGGTTCTTTCAGAAACGGCTTTAATGTATACGCCACTGTCTTAACACCGCCTTCAAAGTGATCAGAAGATAGCACATACGATGTTATTTTTCACTTTTTAGTTTATTTTTGTGATTTTGAAGTCGGCTGGTTTTTTTTTAAGATTTTATTAAACAACTTTTTTAAAAAGTTTGCGTAAAGAATCTCATGTAAAAGACATAAATATAACAAATTCCCAGGGAATACCTTAACCCGTTAGCTTGTGACGTTAAGTGAAGGGTTACGAAATCGGTATGCCTTGTAGACGACGGAATTTTTCGTATTGACGTACCAAGAATCTCATGAATTTATGACTAGAAATTCACTCAAGTTACTTACTTTTAGTGCCATGTTTTTTAATTATTTTTATATAACAAGTGATAGACTACGATCTCACTTGATGTTGAGTGATCATGCAGTCTAATATAGCGTACAGGTTTAGAAGGTTACATTTGACACAATACGCAGTATCGTCCTTTATATACGACTTGTAAAAAGGAGGAGGTTTTACGTTCGGCTGTATGTATGTTTTTTTTATGTATGTCCAGCAATATTTCCGTCATTTGTGGACCGATTTTGAAAATTATTTTTTTGTTTTTATTCTTTACCAGTTAGCCTTTGACTATAATTCTACCTGATGGTAAGTGACGATGCAATTTAAGATGGAAGCGAGGTAACTTGTTAGGAGGAGGATGAAAATCCCTTCGGTTTATACACGATATCATACCGGAACGCTAAATCGTTTAACGGTAAATCTTTGCTGGTAGGGTGGTAACTAGCTACGGCCGAAGCCTACTACTAAGCGATTTTACTGAAATTTGGAAAGGAAATAGATTTCACTCCGGATTAACACATAGGCTGCACACACATAGGCTTTTTGACGGTCTCCGTAGCTCAGTGGTATACGCGGTGGCTTTACAAGACGGAGGTCTTGGGTCGATCCCCGGTTGGGCTGATTGAGGTTTTCTTAATTGGTCCAGGTCTGGCTGGTGGGAGGCTTCGGCCGCGGCTAGTTACCACCCTACCGATAAAGACGTACCGCCAAGCGATTAGCGAAAGGGTTGTGGATTTTCATCCTCCTCCTAACAAGTTAGCCCGCTTCCATATTAGATTGCATCATCACTTACCATCAGGTGAGATTGTGGTCAAGGGCTAACTTGTAAAGAATAAAAAAAAACATCATCTTCATCCCGGAAAAATTCATGGGATTTGTGAAAAACAAATTCCACGCGGACGAAGACGCGGGCGTCCTCTAGTAAATAATGTAAGTATTCATATAGTTAAGGGATTGTTATATCTATATCGTAAAAGGCCACCCGCAGAGTTTAATTGCAATTCCACTTTGTGGTAGTTGTTATCCATCTGTAAGTGAAATGTGACATATTATACTCGACTGTTATACGAGCACAATCGCGGTGAAATGATGTTACTTTCTGAATGCTGTATACATAAATCACTGTAATATACAAATTCAGAACAGCGTATAACGACATATTGTATATTTTACTCCATATTTTGTCCCCAAAAGGACTGGCAAACGTTTTTGCAAGTACCTAGCTAGTTATGTTAATACGCAAGTGTTTAGTTATTTGTTTACCTGTTTTCTTTAGGTAATTATAGTTATAGTGTAAAAGTGCTAGGCATTTTGATTGCCTGACTCAGAACTCGAAACTTAGACCTCATTTACTGTAGCCGAGCCAGCTAATCAAGGTAACACAGAGACAGTTTTAATATAACCGTACAGTAAAGAGGTAAGTTACTTTCTAAAACTACAGTCTAAATAAACATGACTTCAGCTTTGCACATTTAGAAATATGAAATCTGATGTATTTATGTTCCTAGTATAATTATATGCTGTATATACTTACGAATCTGTGTTTACTCACCTATGGACTGCGAGCCTGCATTGCCCAGACTTACTTCGTTCTATAGAACTTCAGTTTTACAAGTACTGTACTAAGTAGTATAGTTTTTTCATATATATATACTAATATATAAAGCTGAAGAGTTAGTTTGTTTGATTGAACGCGCTAATCTCAGGAACTACTGGTCCGATTTGAAAAATTCTGTCAATATTAGATAGCCCATTTATCGAGGAAGGCTATAGGATATATTATTCCCGTACTCTTACGGGAACAGGAACCACGCGGGTGAAACCTCGCGACGTCAGCTAGTTTTCTATCGAACTTCATGTGGAAATCATGTTTCTAATCGCCACCAGATACTTCATGGCAACCTTTCACATACAGTTTGATTTTTTTACAGTATTTTTCAAAAAGTTGCCGTAAAGTCAGTAGGTATGTAGTGCCTGGGAATATAATATTTCATACTATATCGAGGAAAATATGAAAAAATTACGCGTTTTACTTGGACGGCTAAAGATCTGGTCCTTTGAAACATCCTTCCTCCTAAAGCTATCACGGTTCAAATTCCATAGCTG
The DNA here is from genome assembly GCF_947172395.1 of Bicyclus anynana. Classification (NCBI taxonomy): domain Eukaryota; kingdom Metazoa; phylum Arthropoda; class Insecta; order Lepidoptera; family Nymphalidae; genus Bicyclus; species Bicyclus anynana. Next base: position 6,579,516 of record NC_069097.1, on the reverse strand, counting down.
CCTACTACATTTACCTTTGGTCAACCTATAGTAGAAATGAAAATGTGTCAAATTTTCAGCTTATACATAATCACGAAGATCTGGCTAATACAGGCTCTCAGTATACTAGATTTTTCTTTTTTCTATAGACCAAAATTCACGTACAAATAAATGTTTCACAAAATTCAAGTACATTAATTAAATCCTTCGCGATTCCCATCTCTGTAACCTGAAATTAGTATTGGTATTTCTGAAATTGTATTTCAAGCAATCCGAAAAGCCTTCCAATACAAAATTGAACCAATTTCATGTGTAACTAAAATGGCGCTACAATCGTAAATCTAATGAGAAAATTACCTATAAATGGTAACAAATTATAGCTTGGCAACTTCGTTCGTAACACTCATGATGGTCCACGCGGGTCGGGGGGCGTGTAGCGATGAATGAAAAACCCACGAATGATGACTTCACTTCCCCGCACGCACGACTTCACACCCGCGCAGTCTTTCCCCCCGTACATTGGTTAGCATATGTGGCTTCGGGTTTCAATGTCCTATGTTCAAATCCTAAGTCGGGATAAGTTAATCTTAGATTTTCTTTCTTCTAAAAAATTTTTGGGTTTTTTTCTTCTAAGAAATTTTTGGATTAATTTACAGACTAAGTCCTATGTACTAGTTAAGATTTCTGAGTCAGGTAATTAAATAATTTTAAGTTTTTTTCCAATAATACTTTATTTTTTTGGAGGTATCATATTCATGCTCTCTTGAGTAAGATAAGACGGACCTGATACTCGTCATTCCCATTTTATAGTAGTAGTTACTGTCAAACAATATAAAGTTATTCTTTCCTAAGATCCTAGGTCTGGTCATGGACTTCTAAAAATAGACTGACGATTAAATGTTATTCAAATAACAAATGTATGGTATCAAATATTTCTATTGAGTTATTAAGAGAATTTCATTATTTTGTAAGAAGGCTTTTGAAAAAGGACTCGCTTACAAAATTGTTACCTACCAACAATTTCTATAAAACCCTTTGAAGTTTGAATCCTTTCATGTTTTTACACCTACTACTGGAATAAAAAGAAAACTATTTATAAACTAAACCATCAGGCGCCCGTAATTTTATCGTTCCTACGTTGCTACAATGCAGCCATATATTTTTTTGAAGAATATTTGCCATATCTTTTTTTTAAATATGACAAATATTCCCATTCTCCTCCAACTAATCGGGAAAGCCTGTATTAGAAGTTGGTACGACAATAGACCAACGGGGCGGGGATGGAACTACCACCCCTCGGTGATGAGTCTGACCGCTTTACCGTTGAGCCACTGAGGCTCTGTACATACAGCTGTTATGGCCGCGTTGCAACGACTTGCGGTACGGACGGCTTCAGTGTGCTCGAGCCGTCCACATCTCTTGTTGTGTAATTCTATAAGGGTCTCTTGGGATAGGCGGAGAGAGTGACTTGAGTGGAAAAGGGGAGTGTTAGATATCTGTCAAAGGCGCCTTTAACCCTACACAAATCGTTCACAAGTGCATGACTTCACCCAAGGTCATTCTCTGCCATTCTAGGGTCTTATTTTTTACAGTTACAGTTTGATTTGTTAATTAAGTTATCCTGACAAATGTTGTGAAACCTTTGTTCGACATTAGTTTTCTTATTTTTGTAATCACCTCTGAGTCTGCTAAAATAGTGTACAAAACGTGTTACAAAAGTTAATGTAAGAGAAGTTATTTAAAGTTGCAATCAAGGTTTTCCTCGTAGACGTATTCGCGGACGTTTGCTAGTTCAATATAAAACATCAATAGTTTTATTTTCGGTACGTATACGTACGTACGTATACGTATAGTTCGTACGGTATATTTATGAAAAAGCTCAGACAGAAAATATTTTACGAAATTTATATTCTTGTTACGCGACGCGTGACCGGTTAGGTACGTATACCTGGTGCTTTTTATTGTTTATTTTTATGGTCGCCATCCAAATTCATGGTCAAATAAATGTTGAGTAAACCCCTACAGGACGTTAATTAAGTTCTTAGCTTTACGGTTTCGTCTCTAGCCCGTAATGAGTTTTAGTATACCTACTCTGGCATTTTACCGCCCTAGCAGATTTAAAGGAATAATTAGCTGTACTTATAGGTATATAAGGCCTTATGTTTTAAATACATACATCATCATCTCCTTACCCTTATCCCACTTAAGTGGGGTCGGAAAAATATGTCAATCTTTTCCATTTATCTCTATTACTCGTCAACTCATCATCCACTTTTACACACATGTCCTCTTTCACACAATCCATCTCTTCTTTGGCCTTCCTCTCCTCTTATGTCCTTTCACTTGCCACCAACCACCACCACCACACCAAACGTTACCGTGGCTTATCGGAAGGCAGCGCAATTTTTATCACCCTACAAGGGCAAATTATTTGCCGGTGTACCAAAGTGGCGAAGTAACATTTGAATCTGTATTATTTTGTTTTGTATTCTTTTTTCTTTTACCAACGCATAACAAACAAGAAAACGAACAAACAAATCAATCATAAGTCTTCAAAAAATATTGCACTCAAGCGTCGTAGTGTGGTCTACGATCTTAGCTTATCCCCGTTGTGGACAAACTAAAGATGAATTAAAAATGTCGTTGTAGCAATTTTTATTTTTGACTATCTGACGCCGTGCGGTTTCACCCGCGTGGGTTTCCCGTAGGAATAGGGAAATAATTTATAGCTTCCTCGATAAATGGGCTATCTAACACTGAAATAATTTTTCAAATCGGATCAGTAGTTCCTGAGATTAGAGCGTTCAAACAAACAACCTCTTCAGCTTTATAATATTGGTATAGATAAGATAGATTTTTTTTAGATATACCCAGACCTACCCTAAATACCCGGCTATTTAGGGTAGGTCTGGGCCGGGGATAGACATTCCCCTTTACTCAAACAAACTTGTTGAGTAAAATTGGACTTGATTAAGATTTTCATTTAACTGTCTCCATTTCTGTATTGGGAAATTATATTCAGCACTTTAGTTTCAACCGAGCGCTGTATATAGACAGTAGCAGCAATTTCAAAATTAAAGCAATTTCTTTTCGTTCTACTAATTAAACTTTACAGGGATATGTATATACACTTACTTTAGTTATAAACATAGTCCACGAATAGGAATATTTTAATGAGGTTGAGTAAACAGGAAGGTCCTAGGTTTGATTCCCAATTCAAGTCAATTCCATCATCATCATTACTAACCCATATTCGGCTCACTGCTGAGCTCGAGTCTCCTCTCAGAATGAGAAGGGTTACGCCAATAGCCCAGTGGATATGACATCTGCCTTCGACGATGCGGAGGGCGTAGGTTCGAATCCGGTCAGGGTCATGCACCTCTGACTTTTCAGTTATGTGCATTTTCGGACCAAGACGCGTTTGGGACCCTCGTAGCTTTAATTTTAAGTTTTCAACTTTACTTACCACCATTAAATTAAATCATGACATAACTTGACGTTTCAGAAGTGCTCGTAAAGTAAGCCTAATTGAAATAAATTAATTTTATATTTGAATTTATGATTTTAATAAAGAAAAACGTGAGGAAGCCTGCTTAACTGAGAATTCTCTTAATTCTCTACGTGTGTCAAGTCTGCCAACCCGCTAGTGTGGAGGACTAAGGCCTAACCGTCCCATATTGTGGGGAGGCTCTAGCTCAACAGTGAGCCGAATATAGATTGTTAATGATGATGATGATCTGACGCTGCTATTTCTGTTATGCTCATAAAAAACGGTTGTCTGTAAAATCGGTTTACTGATAGTTGAACGTTACAACATCATAAGAAAATACTGATGGAATGGTTGCATTAAAAAAAAAAATGTTTGTTTATCTAAAATACTGTTTAAAAATCTTCATAAACCAGAATATACTTTATTTCTTGTAAAAAAAGTTAGCAACCCTAGAGCGAGGGAGCGACGCATGACGTCATCATTTTTCGAGTGTGCATCCAGCTCCATCGAATTATAAGACGTCACGTCAAAAACATTTATGCTGTGCCGCCCGTCGAAAGCCGGGGCGTATTATTAGTTCTCTGATAAATAAGACCCTCTGAAAAATCAAAGAAGCAAACATTAATAACTTCCAATACAATGGCTGCCAATGCATTACATAATGGAATTTCTGTGTCGAGCTTGATGGCTTGACGGGACGGGAAAATTTTTAATCACAATGAGTAATTACGAAATTCTGAAAGCGCGTAACTTCAGTTAAAATACTTTTGCGGCATGCAGGATATTTTTAAATTTGTTTTACGGCAGTGCGAGTCCATTAATGTAATCGTAGTTGGAAAGACTGATTACATTTTCGGTTGGGGGCTTTTTTCTTATTAACACAGTTGGCTTTCGTAGATTAAACACCAATCACACTAATGTTTTAAAGGGGAAAGTTTCTATGTCGGTACTTTACGCTGCACCGGTTTCGTTGAAATTTTGAATGCAGAAACATACATCTTTGCACAGAGTAAAGATCATACAGAGTGAGTCTTTACAAGCAGCGTGGTGAAGCCGCTGAAACGCATAAAAAACATCACGCGTCTCCTTGACATCAGTATATACAAACCTTTTACATAATTTGTGTTTTAAAATTTAACACTAACAACAATTACGTAAATTAATATAATAATTACTAATAAAAAGAATACTCCATCTTATTTCTTTGATTTTTGTGAACAGTTTTTAAAATATTTAAAAACAGCCGCCATTTTTCTTGAATAATATTGAAAATTACTGATGCGACGACGACGCTTCGTGTCGTACTGACTCGAGAATTTAAGTATTCGTTTTCGAATTTTGTATATGTGACGGGTATGACACCGTCATGTTCCTTGCGATCCACCTGTCTATTAATGATTAATCTTTGGCAGAAACATGGAAATAGATTACAATCTAAAGAGGAAACCCTGTCTTCATACAAACTCGGGTCGAAATTTTACGTCTTTTATACGGAGCAGAAAATTAGCTTTAAAATAGGGCAATTAAGGAGAACTCATGAGGCCAATTTTCAAAGAAATCTATGTTTTTTTTCTTTTTTATTATTCTTTACAAGTTAGCCCTTGACTACAATCTCACCTGATGGTAAGTGATGATGCAGTCTAAGATGGAAGCGGGCTAACTTGTTACGAGGAGGATGAAAATCCACACCCCTTTCGGTTTCTACACGGCATCGTACCGGAACGCTAAATCGCTTGGCGGTACGTCTTTGCCGGTAGGGTGGTAACTAGCCACGGCCGAAGCCTCCCACCAGCCAGACCTGGACAAATTAAGAAAATCTCAATCTGCCCAGCCAGGGATCGAACCCAGGACCTCCGTCTTGTAAATCCACCGCGCATACCACTGCGCCACGGAGACCGTCAAAATGTTTGCCTAATCAGTTAAATTACTTGTGGTGGGCAATAATTTGTATCCCTTTGACATAACATTCATTGCATTATCAGTGTCAGGCGACATTTTTAATAAGGATTTGACACTAACTTGGCACATTCAGTCAAAATACGACAATAATATAATGTCAAATCCCTAGTGAAAACTGTCACTGATAACAGAACATTTGATATTCAAGTTTATTTTCCCTGTTATTATTTCGGCTAAGATTTTAAAGGAGTAATCTAGTAGAAAATATATTATTAGATATAAAAACAAAAAACCCGACTGCTTAAGCGTAATGAACTGAAAAGAGAAAAACAAATATCACAACATCTATATAAATATCTGACAAAATTATTTATGTTGCCGCATGCGGTGACAAATATTGGTATTTAATTATTTGCCCTTAAGAAGGTATTATTTGTCCCCGCCCACAGCACTACAAATAATTTAGTCAGATCTTTATACTCGTATAGATATTGTGATACTTGTTTTTAGGATAGTTAGGTACATATTTACGATAGACAGGTTCATCTTTTGGATAGGGAGGTAGATAGGAAGGTCTTATTATCTGAGCCATTTTCACTAAGCACTGTGCCTATACCTAAGGTCAGGAAGTGTAGTGTAGTACCACAAAAAACTTTTATTTTTAAATATTAAATTTCGTTATTAAATTCTAAAATGCATCTCTTTCAATGAAATCTTGAACATATATATATACATATATATAGGTACATAGTGTGTATTCCGTATTAAAAAAAAAACCTACTTACAGTAAATAAATTGGATACTTATAAAAAGAAATAAATACCGACCTAAATTCTAAGTTAATAAAATACATATTAATGTTAGTAAATTATGAGTTAGCTGGCATATTTTATACGGCAACTATGAAACTACATACCCTAAAGCTTATTAAATTTCACGGTATAAATAATTTGCTTTTAGCCTGTGCATAAGGAATGTAGGAAAATTTAATTATTTCGAATTGTTAGCATACCGATTTATATGTGTATGTTCAAACTTGTTTATAATATGCATTGCATGCAAACATTCATTAGTTATTTGAGCTTTTAAATAGACTTTTTTAAATAAAATTTAACAAATTTATCTTTGTTAACGCATCCATCTGAGTCACCCGTGCGTTATTGGGCAAAACGTTTACATGGACGCGTGGGTTGGTCATCAGGGGCAGATTTTTCCCGTCTAGCAAGATCTGTGCCATTGACAAAAATCCAGCCAATTTAGAATGGTTATACCGCCATTTGTCGGTCGCCAGAGTCTGGTCCACAGGGTTCACCACGTGTAGATCAGGTTTGCAATTGCTTAGTCTGATTGGTACTAACCTCCTTAAGCACGACAACTCGCATTGGATCCCGATATTTTTTTCCCTCTCCTATAGGGAAGCCTGGCTTCAAGGCAGGATAGGCTGATAATGATGATGGTACGAGAAAGCATTTGCTTCGTAAAGAGTCGTCGTTTGTTTGCTAACAAAAAACTCACTCGAGCCTATCTTAATAACAAATATCACTGAAGTTATTCATTCTCGCATGACTGCCAGTAGTTTATGATTTTCGGTTCGTGACCTATCTGACAGCTGGTGTGTTTACGGAATGCGCTTCAAGCAAATAATAAAAGTTAGATTGTTTACAATTTGTTTCCACAAAAAATCCATATTGTGATCAATTAAGTGCAGTCCAATTTTTACAATTGAACATTTCGGAATCGGAATCTGACTTTTCGAATGGTTAATTTCGAAGTAAAGGTGAAAGATGGTTTTCCTTTTGGTCTGGATGCCATTGCCTCTCCTCCTCATAATTTGCCGAAAATAACAAATCCTTTATTCACTGTTATTAAAGAACTACTGCGAAATATGTTCAGTCAATATTATATATCATTAAAGACTTAAAGACTTAAGACCTATGTCATAAGAAAAAAGTATGAGAGCTTCTTTGTATTTTACAAAAATCTCAATACGGAAATTGTTGGAAATTCACAAACTGTTCTGATTTTTGCAGCAAAAATCAGGCCGGCCAGTGTCGTTCTATTGACAGTTTGGTCTGAGCTTGTGTCTAGCGAATGGAAACTATTGTAGATATGGATTTTTGTGATTTGGCGCAATTGACATGTAATCTTAGTTTATTACAAATACCTAGGTCTTGGGGTTTCTGTTCCTCATCATCATTATCAACCCATATTCGGCTCACTGCTGAGCTCGAGTCTCCTTTCAGATTGATAGGGGTTAGGCCAATAGTCCACCACGCTGGCCCAATGCGGATTGGCAGACTTCACACACGCAGATAATTAAGAAATTTCTCTTTTTCCTCACGATGTTTTTCCTTCATCGTTTACGTATACTCCGCGACACGAAACAAGATGATGATGATGATGATGATGATGATGATGATGATGACGAGGACGATAAATATTCGTATACTGTTGTTTTAATTTAATTGTTGTTATTTAGATCAAAATCACACACTATTTTTAGTACCAGGATTAAGGTAATTCAAACACTGGTTGCTCTTTACATAGGAAATTGATTGTTATTATACTAAATTGCATACACAGTGCACGATGGCTAAGTTAAATTGCACTTCAACAGTATCCTGATAGCGTAAATGGTTCATAAATAAATTCCGATAGGCTAAAGTGTCCATAGATACAGATTAACTAAACGTGGCATTATTACCTTGATATGTCTATCTTATGAATTTTTGAAGTTAGTGCCAAAAAATAAAGAAATATATATGGACTACATCCTATTTTAACACAGTACTTATTTTAAAAACATTTGAAACAAAAATATTGTGTAAAGTAGGCTCAACTTTGAAAATTAAGACTTGGAAACATTTCATTTACAACATTTTTTAAAACTGCGGTATGAAAGTACTGAATGTATAAACTTCCCATAAACAAATAATTTTATATCTTCGTCAAAGAACTAAGAAAATATAGTATTGCTACAAAAATTATAATTACCCCAATGTAGTGTGTCTTTAATGTCTCGGTCAAAAAAAAACATATTTTCTCATACTTCTCATATAAATAGTTTGTCTAGAGTCTGTAATTTACTTTTGAGTAATTTTAATTAATCGAATCGAAGAGCCGATGGACGTTGGGGTCCCAAAGTGCTAGAATGGCGACCCCGCACTGCTATGCGGTGTGTTGGCCGACCCCCCACCAGGTGGACTGACGACATCAAGCAAGTCGCAGGGATTCGCTGGATGCAGGTGGCTCAGAATCGTGATGTTTGGAAGTCCCTACAAAAGGCCTATGTCCTGCAGTGGACGTCCATCGGCTGATATGATGATGATGATGAATTTTAATTAACTTAAATATCTTTGAAACAAGCCACATCTACCCTTACCATCATCTCAAATGTAAAAGTAAAAAAATCTTACTGTGCTAACAAATGTTATTTAAAAAAAAACACTTCCAGTATCTCTATGGTCTTTGCTATGAGTCTACGATTTTACGTTACAATTCTCGTCGGCCCTGAACTTCAGGCCTTTTTAAATGTCACATGAGAATACAAGTTTGCTCTGCTTGTTGGACTTTACTTTTATAACTGTAAACATTTACAAAATATTATGATGTGCCTTTAGAGGATAAAATAATAATATTGTACACGTAAGACTTGTTTTCAGCACAGTATTTTGAAATTAAAGATTTTTAGTCCAACATTTTATTTCATGAATTTAACTAAACTTTTATATCAGAGAACGTGTCTTGAATTAGTCATGAAAGAAAGTGATTGATGTATGATTTTCTTTCTGAATTGTTATGAATTACGAGTACTATACTAATATTTACGAATCTTCATAGCCGACTTCAAAAAAAGGAGAAGGTTATCAATTTGTCGGAATCTTCTTTTTTATATGTATGTTCACCGATTACTCAAAGTCGCAAAACCGATTTGAAAAATTATTTTTTTATTTAAGAGAGAATGCTTTCCAGTTGGTCCCATAATAATCATGTCAGGATCTGATGATGAAATCTTAGAGAAATGGAGGGGAATTTTCAAACATTATAGGGTATCGCCTTCAAACTGATCGCACGGAGCAAACTGAGAAGGTAGCATACGATGTCATTTTTCGCATTTTAATTTAGTAAAAACGTTTTTATAATTTTGAAGTCGGTCGTATTTTTTTATTAAAATTTTTGAGAAGGATATTTTGAAAAGTTCATACATCGTATGCTTTAATTCAAATTAGTTAATCCAAATTACTGTAAGAATAGTAGTATTACTGTAAGAGTAGTATTTCGTAAGGGATTTTAATTAAAATGGCAACAAAGTCAGGGCTAGATCGTAAAAGATATATAACTTCGCAGTTCCCATTTTACTATCCATAAAACTAGCATATGTGTTAGCAGACAATGATGTGTTTGAAATATATGTATAAATATTTCTTTGTTGCTTCAATCCAACGTTTGCACTATATTATACTACAAATATCTTATTTAACAAAGATAATTGAGTTTCTGTGTTACCTCATTATATTCACGCGAAGTACTGAAAGCGTGTTTTACGTTACTTTCAAAAGTATTACGCATTGATATACAAGTTTATACAAGAAACTGTGATAGCCCAGTGGATATGACCTCTGTCTCCAATTCCGGAGGGTGTGTGTTCGAATCTGGTCCGGGGTTGGCATCTCCAACTTTTCTGTTGTGTGCATTTTAAGAAATTAAATATCACTTAAAACAGTGGAGGAAAAACATCGTGAGGAAACCTGCATTCTAGAGAATTTTCTCGATTCTCTGCTGTGTGAAGTCTGCCAATCCGTTTTGGGTCAGCGTGGTTGACTATTGGCCTTACCCCTTCCATTTTGAGAGGAGATTCGAGCTCAGGAGTGAGCTGAATATAAGATGATAATGATGATGATGATGATAATACAAGTTTAGTTTCATATTCATGACAGAAAACCGAATTACTGCAGAGGAAATCTCAGTTCTTTTGAATAATAGGTACTATGTCGAAAAACTGAGAGCGTGCTCAAAAACGTCAGTCATTTGGCGAGTGATGAGAGATTTGAGAGATTTAGGACCAGGACTTCCCAATACAAAATTTTCTGGAATTCGCATTGTCTCACTGCACTTTCTTTCAGCGAAAAAAGCATCGAAATAGCTATGGTTATTGTTTCGATTTTTTTCACTGCCTACATCCCGCGCATTGCAGACTTTTGTGGTAAACTTTATTTTGTTTTGTTGGTGTTATGTGAGTTTTTGTGGTCATTGTCTGACGTCTATTTAAAGCTTTGGTCATTTCTGTGTAGATACCTATTCTGCCCTTTGACCTGTGTTTTTTGCGGACACTAGTCTCTATCAAAAACCATGCTTTGGAGAAAGCCATCGAGCTACAAACCAATCGACGTAAACTACCTTGTGGGAGCTCGATCATGCTATTTAATACAAAGTCACCATTCTTCCAGTACTTCAATATGTTAATGCCAAATACCAGAGCTAATAAAATAAAAAAATCAGTGGCCGGACCAAGTGAGTCAATATAATATGCCCAAAACTAAGTCCCACGCTTATTGGAAGAAATAGGTAATTTGTGCGCAGTTAATTTTGACTCGAGTTTTCATATAGTAAACCATCTACATTACTACAAAAAATAGCCAGCAAGAAAAACCAATTACTTCGTTCGAGTATTGGGTATCTCTCAATCAGTAAAACACCTTGGAGCGGTATTATATACGGCTTCGAACAATCAAAAATTGGAGACTCGAATTTCTTTCATTCAGTGTTAGTATTTTTTTGCGATAGGTAATTTTATATTTATTAAAATGTATCGAATACAAAGGTTCGACTTCGTTTTAACCGACTTCAAAAAAGGAGGAGTCTTTTTTTTATGTATGTTTAGCAACCCAATAATAATGTTCGCAACATTTTTACACTTCACCATCATCATCATTAACAATTCGCTCACTGTTAAGCACGACTCTCCTCTCAGAATGAGGGGTTAGGCTAATAGTCCAACACGCTGGCCCAGACTTTACACACGTAGACAATTAAGAAAATTCTCAGGTAAGCAGGTTTCCTCCCGATGTTTATCCTTCACTGTTTAAGACACGTTATATTTAATTTCTTAAAATACACATAACTGAAAACATTGTAGGAGCAGATTCAAACTTTCGCCCTCCGAATAGAAAGGCAGAGGTCAGCAACATTTTTGTTTGGTCTTCGTAACATTTTACACCTGGTTAGATCTTATTTGAAGTATGATAAGAGATTAAGTTAGAACGAGAAGCGTGCTTGTCGTAAAGTCTTCACGTCTGGAATCGACACGAGGCAGTCATACGGTCATACAGTGACAGTTGCCTTATGACGTTCATAATACGTACTAATATCGTGAATCGCGGCAAACTTCAAGAGTGAAATGAACTGTCACCGTACCCATGCTATCTGAAAAACACTATAAGCTACTCCATTTCATGTTGGTGGGCTTAATGTAAATAATATTTGACTCTGTAACGGATTAGCTTTTCGAGCCACGGAGGCTCGATTTCTCAGAAGCTTAGGGCTTTCTTACGGGACGTTGCGATTCGATCCTAGACACACATCTCTGACTATGCGTGTGTAATTGGTAGATTTTCATTACTCATTAGGTAAGTACCTCAAAACCGTAGTTAAAATATTTTGGGCACAACTTTCATAAATAATTGATTAATAAAAATTTAATAGTGTTTTAAAGAAGGACTGCGTATAAATTAACGGTTGCCCAGTATTTGCATAATTTAGGGTTTTCTAACTAAATTCAAGGCAACAAAACAAAATTACATCTTTTGATGAAATTATTCATGCCGTCAAGATGAGAGATCTCCTAAAATAATAGATGGCCTTTTGTGTTATGCTGTTACCTCAAGTCTCTTCAAACTGCGGGGCATTGGAATTTCTAAGGATTAATAAGCCCTTAGCCCTCTCGGGTTTGGGTCTTGGGAAATTTACCACAAGAATAGTACGGCGTAACTTCATCTCAACGGTTAAGTATCTGAAACACGCGGCTATATACACTCAGGTACAATATTTAGCATATCTTTGTAATTAATTATGTCGCTTAAAATATCAAAATGTTTAAAAACTTAGAATAATATTATTACAAAAACAAAAAACCCGACTGCTTAACTGTTATGAACTGAAAAGAGAAAACAAGTATTACTATCTATACTAATATTATAAAGCTGACGAATTTGTTTATTTGATTGAACGCGCTAATCTCAGGTACTACTGGTCCGATTTGAAAAATTCTTTCAGTGTTAGATAGCCCATTTATCGAGGAAGGCTATAGGCTATATATTATCCCCGTATTCCTACGGGAACGGGAACAACGCAAGTGAATCCGCGCGGCGTCAGCTAGTATCTATATAAAATTCTAAATAAATACTTTATGGTATTATACTTTACCTACGGTGACACATACACACATACGCTCGAAAAACGTAACGTAACGTAACGTAAATTTAATTAGGTGGCAAGCTAGACTTATTATAGAAATTGTTTTATTATAAAGACTATGGTTGCTTTGGCAATCAGATGTAGCGAGAGTAGCGCAGCGGAAGGGTTAATTTTTTTTTTAATTTTTAATAGTTTTTTGTATTATATTTTGTATGAATAACATTGTTGAAAATTAAAAAAAAGGTGAAATAAATTAATTTATTGATAGATACGAGTATACTCGTACTAGTCATCATTAGCAACTTATACACAGCTCACTGTTGAGAAAGAGTCTCCTCTTAGAATGAGAGGCATTAGGCCACCACACTGGTCCAAAGCGTATTGGCAAACTTCACATACGATGAGAAGTAATTTTCCTGGTATGTAGGTTTCCTTACGATTTCTTTCCTTCACCGTTCGAAACACGTGATGTTTAATTTCTTAAAATGTACATAACTGAAAAGTTGGAGGTGCATGCCCTGGACGGGATATGAACCTACGGCCCCCGAATCAACAAAGGCAGATGTCACCACTGGGTTATCACGGCTTACTTACTATGTACTAGTACAATATGTGAATGTAATGAGTAATCAGATGTAATTTAATTTTGTTGTACCAGAGAGATCTTTCATACATATTACATGACATCATTAGAATCCCTATTACTTCGAAGTATAGCCTAAGCGATACGTTGAATTATATTGGATTTCAATAACTTTCGATAAAATATCGTTTAATTTCACTCGTCATTATAATGAACGAATAAATTAAAAAGAATCATCCATTGGATTTGACGAAAAGCCCTTGAAATTTGAACGTCGGGAGCTCATCGGAGTCTTAACGAATAATTAATTGGTCCACTTAAACATAACGTTTTTCAATATTATAATTGGAGTTTATATTTTTTACTAACATATTATTTCGTCATGACCAACCCATTTTCGGCTCACTGTTGAGTTCGAGTATCCTCTTAGAATGAGAGGGGTTAGGCCAATAGTACACCATGCTGGCCCAATGTGGATTGGCAGACTTCACTTATAATTAAAGAGGAAAGTAATGAATAAACTCAAAAACAATTTGACGGCCTCCGTGGCCCAGTGGTATGTGCGGTGTATTTACATGATGGAGGTTCTTGGTTCGATTCCCGGCTGGGCCTATTGAGGTTTTCTTAATTGATCCAGGTCTGGATGATGGATTTCGGCCGTGGCTAGTTACCACCCTACCAACAAAGACGTACCGCCAAGCGATTTAGCGTTCCTGTACGATGTCGTGTAGAAACCGAAAGGGGTGTAGAGTTTCATCCTCCTCCTAACATGTTAGCCCGCTTCCATCTTAGATTGCATCATCACTTACCATCAGGTGAGATTGTAGTTAAGGGCTAACTTGTAAAAAATTCATAAAGAAAATAGGATATATTTTATCCTTGTATTCCTACAGGAATGCGAACTACGTGGGTGAAACCACGAGGTTTCTTAATTAGTTATATCATAAAAAAACATCTATTACTTAGTTCTCTTTACGTTCAATTTAAAAATAAAAGTATCCGATTTTCGTTTGAAATTGTTATATTAATTTAGTGAACCTATGGGCAAAATAGTTACATTTTGGTACACAAATATATAGTCAACTGACGTTTCAAAAGTGCTTGTAAACTGAGCCTTATCTACTGTAAACTGAGCCTACTTGAAATAAATGAATTTTGAATTTTAATACAGCCTTTAAAACAACGTCTTTTAAAACAAGGCCTTAAAATCGCCTCAACTCTTGTTTACTCGCTACTTGTTTGTTTCCGGTGGAAAATGGAAAGTTACTAAGTGTTTCATTTCACAATTGCTGGTGCTCTCGATATTGACGGTGAAGTTGGGGAAAGTTAAAATTAAAAGGGCTTTCAAGTAGCCAACCGTTTGATCGATAAACCTCCCAATTAGTGCAAAACTTTAAAACGGAACGGAGGCGCCTTTTTAGACTGCCCGTCCACCGAAGCGGAGCGAGGCAGCGGAGCCGAGACACGGAGAAATATTAACCAATAGGATTGCACAAAATCTCCGCTCCTCTTAAGTAAACAGGGACTTGCGAGCTTAAAAATGTATATAAAACCGGTAAGTGGACCGGTTAAATGGAGCGGGGTTAAATAAATTATATTTAACATTTATTTATTTCACATAGTCTGCAACTCTACTTTTTGGCTGGAGAACTCTACTTCGGACGTGGCTAGTTACCACCCTACCGACAAAGACGTCCCGCCAAGCGATTTATTGTTCCGGTACGATGTCGTGTAGAAATCGAAACGGGTGTGGATTTCATCCTACTACAAGTTAGCCTGCGTCCACCTTAGATTGCAGCATCATCACTTACCATCAGGTGAGATTGTAGTCAAGGGCAAGGGCAACTTGTAAAGAATAAAAAAAAAGTCCGCTCCGCAACCTCGCTCTGCTCCGGTAGACAGATAGTACACAACTCCGCTCCGCATTAGTCCGTTTCTCCGCTACGCTCCCTCGCTCCGCTTTGGTGGATAGACAGCCTTACTGTTGAATTTTTGAGGACGCATATTATCGTTATCTGAATTAAGAGTTCTGAAAGTCGGATAATTTTATTAATTAAGAAAATCATTACGGCGCTTTTAGGGGCTCTTAAATTATGCTGATAAGTGTTTTTAAATTAACTTCGATTTTCGATACTTATGTCCGAAAGCTTTAGCTTATGTTATCGTCACTTTGGTTACACCGATCCATCGTACTATAGATAGATATATATGCCTGTTACAAAGCATCACAATTTTTAAATTAATTTTCAATATTTTCTGGAAATCTTGTATATATTGGTGCAACCATGTGGTCATGGTCATGTTTACCTGGTGTTGTATTTTAAACACTCTCCAATTAACTAACAAAAATTATTATTATATTTTTTTAGAGTCAATTTGGACATAAGATAATTATGGTAAACTTTTATTTAATTGCAACAAACAGATTGTAATATTCTCTGATAATTTTAATGTGTGCCCAATTATATAAAAAATAATTTTCTCATTTAAATATTGGAAGCATGCGTTACTTTGCGGAAGTTCATCATGATTATATAATGATTTATTGATTTGCAATTGCACGTTGTAGAGTCAACATCTCCTGAGAATGCTCCGGTGCCGGGGTGAAACGTACGTAGAGAGTATTTTCTTCGGACCTGGGTGACTTTGTCGCATGGGTTCGTCGACTTTTTGCGGATGATAGCAAAATGAATAAATCATTATATAATTTTCTCAATTTAAATTCAAAGCTGATTTGACAGAAGCAAATTACATTAAAACACCGGAGGTAGGTAAAAAAAACTTCACAGAAATGAATAGATAACAGACGTGGAAAAGAAAAGAGAGAAAGACAACAGGCTCCATTTATCATCAGGGGGATACAACAATGCTTTTTGCGGGATTTCCTTCAAGATCCGAGAGATTAATGAAGGTAGCAATAACGCAAACCATCCGATAAATAACAAAATAAAGCAGGCTCGCTAACAACTCGGATTAATAAATAACTAATACCCATCGGTTGAAATTTTACAAAGTGGAATCGATTTCAATTATTTTAAAGCTGTTATAATGAAATGCATTGATTTTGTTAAGTTTTTTAAGAGTTTGAGCCAAAATATTGACTGATTTTGGGAAAAACCATGATTAGTTCTGGAAAATGTTACTGTGATGAACACGGATGTTTTTCAGTATCTGGGTGTTTTAAGTAATTTGCATTATAAGTAGGTATTTATGTTATATGAATACCCAAAAACAAGCAATTACTTACTTCAGGATGATGTGTTTTTTGTCCTAATTTTTTATACGTTATATATTTTAAGTTAAAAAATCACATCTCATCTTAAATACGTCATATTATAGTGATATCTTTGATGTATGCCAGTTGACATATTATACGAAATTCTATGTAACAAATATCATCCGGTGCTTACTGGTGGATATCATACAGTATGTAGATTACATTTTGTCAATTTGATTTGATTGATATTTAAGCTGCAGGCTTATTCACTTTTCACATATCTTTGATATATGATAATTGACTTATACTAAATTGAGAGTCTATGTAAAAATGTTATCCGGTGCTTACTGGTTGATATCACACAGTAGGTAAATAACATTTTGTCGATTGATTACTCTGCCTTTGATGCCGGAGGGTGTGGGTTCGAATCCAGTCCGGTGATGCACCTCCAATTTTTCAGTTGTGTGCATTTTAAGAAATTAAATATCACGTGTTTCAAACGGTGAAAGAAAACATGGTGAGGAAACCTGCATACCAGAGAATTTTCTTAATTCTCTGCGTATGTGAAGTCTGCCAATCCGCATTGGGTCAGCGTGGTGGACTATTGGCCTAACCCTTCTCATTCTGAGAGAAGACTCGAGCTCAACAGTGAGCCGAATATGGGTTGATAATGATGATTTAAAAGAAGAATGGAAATGTTAGAGACCAGTAAATGATGCAAACGAGGAATAAGTGTGAAACACTTTGACCTTAATAAGGCATTACCATTATATTAAGGTCTATAGCAACAGGACATTTTCAAGGCAAAAACATTGAATTTAACAACTGCCAAGTGTTCCGAAAGTTGCCAAGTTTGGTGAAATGATAATTGAGGCTAAACGTTTCTCGTGCATTGTTTAAAAGGCTCACCATAATATTCAAACGAGTATAAACAGCAAGTCATATTTTTTCTTTGTGTATTTTTGGTATTTTGAAGAATAATAATTGACAGACAGATGAGATAGAGGCGTAATAGCCCAGTGGATATAAACTTTGACTTCGATTCCGGAGGGTGTGGGTTTGAATCCAGCTCCAACTTTTCAGTTGTGTGCATTTTAAGATATTAAATATCACGTGTCTCAAACGGTGAAGGAAAACATCGTAAGGAAACCTGCATACCAGAGAATTTTCTTAGTTCTTTGCGTGTGTCAAGTCTGCCAATCCGTATTGGGCCAGCGTGGTGGACTATTGGCCTAACGCCTCTCGTTCTGAGAGGAGACTCGAGCTCAGCAGTGAGCCGAATGTGGGTTGATAATGATGAAGCAAATGGTAAAAGGAAATATTTCGTCCATAAACAGAGCAGCATTTTGCAGAACGTGCAAGGAACACATAGTTACAAGTGAGACTCGGCCATCAGGATGCTGGATCCGATGAAAAAAATGCTTTTGCTTATGCTCCTGACTATGCCTGCTCGTTTTTTGATAAAAACTTATATTAGAGATCTCTACGTCACGTCGTCGTAGCGGAGCGATATAATTTTTTTTTTTTTATAATGAATAATATTTTCCATATCTTTTTATAAATTAATACTGCTGCCATATCTTTTTAAACACTACACCACGGAAAATAGAGAATAGGGATATGTTACAATAATAATTCACCCTAACCCATGCAAAGCAAAGGTTGCTGACTCGCTAGTAAAACTTAAATTAAATATAAATTCACTTTTCGCATAAAGGTTTATTGAAAGCATGTGACCCAAATTCCGCTACAATATTTAATGAAATATACGAGTATCGGTCGTAAAATTTGTTTCTATCCGGGGTACGACACAGGGTCCCTGAGATAGGGACCAAGTAATGTGTCGGTGACCCTCATACTTCAAGCCGTGGGTTAATACTGAAATCTTATTACATTGTCTATAAAAATGATTTTTTGTACTTTCGTATATTAAAACCGACTTAACGACAAATCAGTTTCAATATACGTGAGTACGAAAAATTACTCTTTCAATTAGTCTTTTACTCAGTCAGTTAGTCAAATTTTTTTTTAATTTGTTTGTTTTCTTCGTAAAGGAGATGTGCCATTTCCGGTCTACTCTTGTACCCCGTATTATTGAAATTTAAAAAATACAAGGATTTTATTAAAATTTTAATAAGTGAATAAATCTAATTAAATTAAAAGAAATAAATAAAATTAAAACCCATGTTTTTGAGTTATATCAAGATGGCGCCCATAAAGCAACTATGACATGACAATAATTGACAGCAAACGTCAATTCGACTATTGCAATGAAAACTTTATCAATCCGCCATTATTACCCATACTAGTGTTGCATTTCTTGGTAAAGAATTAATATTATTTCGAAAGAATTAAAGTAAATTCGTAGATTTGTATAATCAGCACCAGGCAGGTCATCCGGATAAAATACAAATACAAATACAAATTCTTTATTTGCTGAATACATCCAAATATAATACAATGCATTCGACCATCTCTGGCATGCATATTAAATTAAATGAGTCTAAGAACAATTTACATTTACATTAGTATAAAAATTCATTCACCGAATAAAAGCCAGGTGCCAGGCCAAAAATCCAGGTGGGGGTACGGGCCTCGAGGCTATGCCTCCTTGGCCGGGTAAGGCGCGGGGGATCTAGTTAACCCGTTCATATACTTCTAGCCCCTTTCGGGGCTGAGGCCTTTCGGCCTAAGGGTAGTAGAGGATGTCAATCAATGTGCCCCGAGCGGACTGCAGTTACTCGCTATACTGCGCTGGGGCAGTGTCAAGTCCGGACTGTGATACTATCGCTGTAATGCGCTGGGGCTGTGTCATATCTGGTATGTGCATCATCCATCTCGTCGCCATCTTCGTCGCCGTAAGCGTCGCCGTATGCACCTGCAGGTTCGGCCACTAGGAAGAGCATGCGAGGTAGTGGACGCCCGTTTGTCCGGCGTTCAGCTTCCTAAACATCTTTTTGTCTATGGTTCGGAGGAAAAGTTCTCCCAATGTCTGTATGCCAGTCTATTCAAATTTCGTAGGACTTCTTCCTTCTTCTCTTTTGCCTGTAATCTTGCAACCTTTGCAAAAGATAACGAGTCAACTCTCAAAAATTTTACATGTGAAGAAAATAGTTTTTAGTCATTGTATTATTTATCAGGTAAATTCAATCTTTCATAGTATTTCAGGGTACCTGAAGCGCTGCTCTAGATGCATTACCTTGTGCATTTTTCACGCCTCCGACATTGACTAATGGGGAATTCGGAGACACACGACATTACATTGTTTTCGGAACTATCAATGCAAGTGTAGGTAGTAATAAAAAAATCAGTTGTCTGTAAAATCGGTTTACTGAAGATAGTTGAACGTGACAACATCATAAGAAAATACTGATGGAATGGTTGCATTTTTCAAAAGAAAATATTCGTTTTTCTAAAATACTGTTTAATAATTTTCAGTCTAGAACTTACTTTATTTCTTGTAAAAAAAGTTGGCAACCCTAGAGCGAGGGAACGACGCATGACGTCATCTTTTTTCGAGTGTGCAGCCGGCTCCATCGAATTATAAGACGTTCTCACGTCAAAAAATCTTCTTAATATTCTTAATACGTATTCTTTTATTCGGTATCTTCGGAATTACTGAACGGATTATTATGCGTTTTTTTTACAAATGAATTTTCACTACTCTTGCTCAAAAACACTGTCATATTACCACTCTACAGCGAGGCTAAACAAGCATATTAGCCTCTAGGGGCTAAAGTAATTTTATTTTTTTAATTCTTGTCTGTTACGAGTACTAGCCTACTATAAAACGGAGGAGGTTTTATTCGAAAATAGAATCATTATAGGTAAGGCACTGATTGTTTTAAAAAATAAATAAAAAACTTTAAATTGGAATGAAATGCAACGTTCTTGTCTGTGGAATGCGTTTATTTTTTTTATTTAATTTTTATTGAATTGCGAATAGAGCGAGATTTGAAGTCATTGGACATCCTTTACGGTTTTACATCCTTTACCTTTGCCTCTTTCTCATGTGAAAAAAATAAAATTAAAAAGCGAGAACTTAAAAACAATTGGCGTGAATAATACACACTTGATTTTTTTCAGAAATTCATTGTAAATTTGTGACCGTAACTTACATATTTTTCAACAGTAATTGTTATTGTTGTCTTCATCTAGTGATAATGGTGATCCTAATTTGGAGATGGATGAAATTTTCAATCTGTTACCATCAAAGTCGAGACGCATTTTCTTAAATACTTGCCTACGATACCTACGAATACCTACGAAAAATTTAATAAGTGAAGAAAACAACAACGAATGGATTCACTTACGAAAGGAGTTTTTTTAAACTATTATCTCCCACGTTTACCTCACGTACTCATTATTCATCTTCACAGTAGTCGGAAATTATGTTACCGGGTAAAAGCATCTTTCTTATTATCCAAATTTGTAGACTTTGTACATTTAATTTTCAATTAAAATAAATCATTGAATATTGTACTAAACTATTTTATTTTATCGCAATCGTAGTGAAAAGCAGAGTGTAACACATGGGGCTAAACCCATTATAAACTCGGTTTCTATTTAGGCGGCCCTCGCCTTAAGTCTCTGGCCCTAAAAATACCTCGTATATAATGGGTCTTTTTAGCCCCTTGTATAACAATCTACTATTAAGTATGTTTGAATTAATTATTATAAAAATTAACACACACATAAAGCACGGGTATAGAGAAAACTTGAAAACTGAAAAGCCGTAAAAGCTCATAAAAACCTCAATTCTACGTTAGATAAAGAAATAAAAACAAATATAAAATAATATTATATTACAAATGTGATGAAAATTATACTCCGCTAGTTTCTTACAACACTTTATTCCACCTTTTACAATTACAAATTATTACAAATTAAATAATAATATCTCTACTGTTACACTATTTCACCAAAACCACCTCTCTTCACCAAACTTCCCCGAATAATCATCTTTTTTCTCCCTTCCTACACTGCTCACGCCACCAACCCCTCCAATTCCTCGTTTTGCCGCCAAACGTTCCTATTGGTCTTACAATAAATGGCGCCTTTTGTAACAGCCAATCACATCGGACCTGTCATTTTCGTTTCACAGACTACAGATTTTATCCACAGAATAAAAATATAGAGAACAAAGACTACTTTTTTATAAAAATCATGACATTCGGCCATCCGCCTTTGTGCAACCTCCCGGTGCACAAAATAGGTAGAAACTATATTATTAATCTGTGAAACGTAATAACTACGAGAATGCGAATCATAGAATATGTATTAAGCTAATTGCTATTACTTGAAATCCTACATATATAATTTTACTTAATTAATAACGGTACAGCAGCGTAATGCACAATGAATATGTTATCTATACCTATACTAAATGTTATCTTGCAAAAAAAAACAACTATATCGTAGTACATCCATTAAACACTAATTAACATAATTAAAACCTTGATAAATCATGACATTCGTAAAATAGAATACATTTTTTTTTTACATTTAAATCCTACTTATTTACTTAAATTTGTTATAAAATAATTCCTGCCTAAAACAATTAATTACGTAACAGAAGAATAAATCACAGAACATATTATCTACAAGTAATAATCTTGCAAACAAAAAATCCTACGATATTATATTATTATTATACACTCAATAAAATAAATAAATAATACTTTGACTTAAATCTAAAAAATCATAACATTTTGGTAATCGATCAAATTTTAGTTTTAGCTTATTAATAACTGTTTGAGATTAATGTTGCAATAAAGCTAGTGGGCTATCATCTAGTATTGTTTATTCAAGATTCTGAAACGCCAACATAACCCACGGCCTTATTACATCTACTGCAACTAAATACTAAATAGCCTGAAACGGTTAGCTTCTATTTTATTATAGAATATTGCTAATTTTATATTTATTGTTACCCACGACTTGATCAATTCTATAAGGACCTATGAACTTATTTTGTGCTATTGCCCTTGTTATAGTAGTTATTTATCTTAATTAAATCACCTACCTCAAACACTGAATAAAATAAATTTTTAATTAATAAAATAAATCCTCTCCTAAATGTCCTATGTCAACATGGCTAATCTTACATATTTGATACTGGGCATCACATTAAACCACAAGACATAACCAAAATTCATTTACCTTTATAAACATTTTTTTTTTCATTTCCGGTTTTTTAAAATATTTACAATTCGATTTTAATCCGGGTCTTATGATTGCAAACATAAAAGCCAATTCTCCAATTATATATATATACAGTCAAAGAGGATTCAACATCTACACTGGTCAACTTAGAGTTCCGAATTATTATCTGTATTTTATCTCAATATTGAATTTGCGTATCTGAAGCCACCATCTAGCAATTCGTGGCACAAGGTCACGTTTTGTCAAAGTTGTACGTAAGGAGTGTCAGTCAGTCACTACTTTAATATTGCTACTTTGGCGAGGAAAAGGTAACAATTGACATGTGATGGAATCGTGACCAACCCTCGAACATTTTTGGCAATTTATTAGAGGTTTGGGACAATTACGGAACGAATGACCCCTAGTACGGCAATTAAAGCATAAAATGACATTATTACCATCATGAGAGGTTAAATTAGCTTGACGATTAGACTGGGTTCCTTCATTACGCATTTTAATAAATGCAGTCGTTTCATTATTAAGTCGCTGAGAATTTAGGAAAAACAGTAAATCCTCAGGTTCCTTACAATTTAATGCTTACGCACCATTTCGAATTGTTTTGTCAAAAATACCATGAATAATACAATCTACTGCCTTTTTACCGCCGATATCGCAGCGATTTAAAAGAGCTAATTTTTCATAAAAGTAGATTTTTAAACTTTCGTTACTTTGTGAAGTGCGTGCAAGCATTTCCTCTAAAAGCCGACCGTAATTTTGTTCAACTGGAAAAGCTTTGCGAAGCTTTTCTTGCCATTCATCCCAACTATAATTGACAGAAGGCAAAGCTTCAAACCATTTTTTTGCAAGACCTACCAGTTTTTGGAGTGCAAAATGTACGGTTTGCTTTTGGTTCCAATCATAAATATTAGCACATTCATTGACCTTTTTTATCCATCTATCTACACTTTGCAATCTACTACATGGGTCGAAATCTGGAATTACATTAACGTGATTGTTCTGTAAAATTCTGTCCTTATTGGAGCTGTTCTGCATGGTCATAATAAATTTGAGTACCTCGTCTGTCGTAAAATGGGATGCCAATGTTGGGCGCTGCTCCGGCTGCAATGCCGATGGGCCCGGTGACTCTACAGGCCCGGACATCTCGGGTGGGATTCCTGACTGGCTTGGCTGGACCTCATCGATGACCCATTGTGCCTGCGGGAATTCTTTACGCGTTTTGCAAGAACGCTTTCCTTTGCGTTTGGTCCTGCGCCGTACTATCGCATGACCGGTGCCTTCCATGTTCTCGATAAAAACAAAAACAAAAACCAATGTTAATAGAGCGCACAATTTTTAATGTGTGGCGGCGCGGAGACAATGAAGTATCTAAAATTGACATCTACTTGTTTACTTATAATATTTTTATTATATATATATGTTTGTATTCAAGTTATCTAAACGAATCAGCGTAACTAATCGCAGTAAAGCCTTTTCTTTTTTTTTTGCTTTGAAATTCACTAATTATACAGATACATAATTTCATTGTAACCAATACCTAAAAGTCCTGTCAAATTCATTAGTGTACCGATTTGATACAGCATTACGCATTTAATATATAATAAAATAACTAATCATGGTTCACATAACCACAAAACACAACAACACAACACTGCATCAATAATTATGGTACACATGACCACAGTTTTTGTCACCTTTATTGCACAATAAACGTGGCGTCACCTAAAAAAAGCTCATCTGCAGTATACATAACTGCGTTATTAAACGTGGCTTCACCTAACTAAAGCTTATCCGCAGCACACATAACTGCGTTATTAAACTTGGCTTCACTTAACCAAAGCTTATCCGCAGCACACATAACTGCGTTATTAAACGTGGTTCACCCAACCAAAACTTATACGCAGCACACATAACTGCATTATTAAACGTGGTTCACTTATCCGCAGCACACATAACTGCATTTTTAAACGTGATTCACCTAACAAAACTTATCCGCAGCACACATAACTGCATTATTAAACGTTGTTCACTTATCCGCAGCACACATAACTGCATTGTTAAACGTTGTTTACTTATCCGCAGCACACATAACTGCATTATTAAACGTTGTTCACTTATCCGCAGCACACATAACTGCATTTTTAAACGTTGCTCACTTATCCGCAGCACACATAACTGCATTATTAAACGTTGTTCACTTATCCGCAGCACACATAACTGCATTATTAAACGTTGTTCACTTATCCGCAGCACACAACTGCATTTTCAAACGTGATTCACCTGATCAAAACTTATCCGCAGCACACATAACTGCATTATTAAACGTTGTTCACGTAACCAAAACTTATACGCAGCACACATAACTGCATTATTAAACGTGTCTTACATAGCCATTGAAACTAAATCTTAAAATGGAAACTTGATTATATTTTTATATTTTAAACGTCAACTCAACTATTTAAGTACGTCTTATGATTACGGTTCTTCATTAAAAATTATTAAATCAATTTATTGGAAAGTAGTTGACCAAATGAAATTTTTCTATAATATTGGTTAATTGAGGGTAGGTACGGTATCAACCTCGAGTTAATAACTAATAAAATCGTACAAATAAACGTGAATCAAAATCTTGATAATTAATAAAAGCGATAACTTCGTCGAAACAATTGTTGGCAACAATTGTCTATATTGATAATTTGCGGGTAGCAATTAATATTATTCCCAATTAATAGAACTAAACTGGCTGTATGTTATCATAGATTATCCCAATTTAACTAATAAAATAAGAACTAATAAAAAAATTTAATTTAATGCCGTTATAACTGTTTCATTGCCAAAGCTAGGCATTTTCACACTATAAGCCATTTGTCCATTATACCTAGCTAATGATCAAGAAATAGATTACGTACCTTCAATTGTGGGCCTGCGTGGATTACGTGTCACTTCTGAATTGTGATGAAAATTATACTCCGCTAGTTTCTTACAACACTTTATTCCACCTTTTACAATTACAAATTATTACAAATTAAATAATAATATCTCTACTGTTACACTATTTCACCAAAACCACCTCTCTTCACCAAACTTCCCCGAATAATCATCTTTTTTCTCCCTTCCTACACTGCTCACGCCACCAACCCCTCCAATTCCTCGTTTTGCCGCCAAACGTTCCTATTGGTCTTACAATAAATGGCGCCTTTTGTAACAGCCAATCACATCGGACCTGTCATTTTCGTTTCACAGACTACAGATTTTATCCACAGAATAAAAATATAGAGAACAAAGACTACTTTTTTATAAAAATCATGACACAAATATTATAGTCTCAATAGCTCAACGGTAAGAGCGGTCGGACTCATCACCGAGGGGTGGTGGTTCGATCCCCGCCCTATTGGTCTATTGTCGTACCCACTCCTAGCATAGTCTTTCCAGACTAAAAAAGCTATCGTTTAATGGGAGATTAGATCTTTTTTTTCTTTTATTTATACTCGTATTTAAAAATAGAACGATATAAAAATAAACTGCTCACAGCAATAGTAAAGTGACTTCTCAGTTCTCACGCAACGGGTTGGCCTCCAAGACCGATGGCTGTACAAAAGTGGTTGTATATCTCGACAAAACCTCTTTACGGAAACGGCTTAATATATGGGCTGACTCAACTCCGGAATGTAAAATGGTATAAGAAAGTATAATGCTTTACTTTAGAGGTCTATTTGTCAGTACAAATAGAAAAAAAAATGCAAATGAAATTATACCTAGTCGTGAATATGGTCTACCTAAATTGGTAAAAAATTATAAAGAGGTAAAGTTTATGAGGTTACGTTACGTTATCAACCCATTTCGGCTCACTGCTGAGCTCGAGTCTCCTCTCAGAATGAGAAGGGTTAGGCCAATAGTCCACCACGCTGACCCAATGCGTATTGGCAGACTTCACACACGCAGAGAATTAAGAAAATTCTCTGGTATGCAGGTTTCCTCACGATGTTTTCCTTCACCGTTTGAGACACGTGATAATTAATTTTTTAAAAAATGCACACAACTGAAAAATTGGAGGTTCATGCCCTGGATCGGATTCGAACCCACACCCTCCAGAATCGGAGGCAGAGGTCATATCCACTAGGCTATCACGGCGTCATGAGGTTATGAGGTTGTAGGGGGTAATCTCTGGATTTACCAATGGAAAGCAAAATTGTTTGTGAGTGTCATAGTCTCTATGTTTGCCCCGTATTCCTACGGGAACGAGAACTATGCGGGTGAAACCTAAGGGCGTCTGCAAGTTTATCATAAGCGATAAGCGCCATTGTGCTTCTAATTTCAGAAATAATCATAACATTAGTAGATACTTCACCGGACCATTCCTGCCACAAAACCTAAACTTCTACTCATAATAATCATAATCATCGTTTATTTGCACAAAACATGTAAAAAAGATGACAAAAAAAAAGATATAGTACAATGTTTTCGCCTTGAAGGGCGTGCAAAATTTTACAGAATATTACTTAGCTACATTACTGATATAATTACATTTAAACCATTCACTAAATGCTTATAAAGTCAATAAAAGATGTTAAAATAACTCATTTTTTGGAAAAATAATAGAATCTATTCATGATAAACAACGCTCTGAGTCTAGTAACTCCAAAAACAGATTTTAAACCTAATATCTACTAAAATATTGTCTCCACGTCCGGTAAACCCTTAGAGGAAACTGCAACGCGAGCAAAACTCTAGAAGAAAATGGAATCGTAGTCAGCGTCTAACGTAATATCCCTAGACGGGTTCAATATTGAACAGGTATCGTACTAAATTGTAGTTTGAAATAAAATACCCATTACAATGTTTACGTCAATGATTATTTAATTTTGTTGTGTTTCGGATTGTTACCTAGATGAAGAAAAAAATTCGTATAATAGGGATGATGACAATTTTTTAAATTGTATATAAATTAAGAGTATGTTAATAGTAAAGCAATTTTGTAAAAGTAACACGGTATCTGCGATCATTACTTTCGGAGTAACAGGGATTTAAAGGGTCAGATTTCTGATGTGATGTGCATGTGGCGCTTTTTAGAGGTCGCCGATCCCTGAAAAAAACCCCATACAAAATGGAACGAGCTAATGACGTCATAGGTACATAATGATCGTTAGATTTGTATGGGCGTTCAAACTAAATTACTAATATCTTTGTTATTTGTGCGTTTATGATTATAGTTCACATGTTAAAGAATGTCACATTTAATGTAAGGAAGCTAAAACTGTATGAATTTTCATCTAATTTTGAATTTTAAGATTTTGAAATTTTATAATCTTATTTATTTTCCATATATTTATTATCTTTGATTTTTATGTATAAATTAGATAACATTGAGCTTATTTACCCGAATGTATCATAAAAATCAATATACTTACACCTAGTCATCATCCCCATTCAATCTATAATATACAGTATGATTATAACAATTCGTAGACTACCAGAAAGAACTATGAGCGGAAAAAAAATCAAATAGAAGTAATTTATGTCATTGCTTAGATGCAAAGGTGTATCTGAAAATAGTGCAGCACAAAATTGGATCCCCGGCAACACCGCATGAGGCATTTAGCGACCTGGGTTGCCTGCTAAGCTTCTGAAGCGAGCTTGGCTGATTGGATTGACTTCAGCGGGAACCAGCACCAAATGGATTTACGACGTCGTACATAATGGCCAAATGCGGACAATGCCCTGGAAAAATTAAGAAACAAGAAGTATAGTGATCAATAGCTCTTACAGCTGTGGTAAACTTCTTCTTCTTACTAGACCAAACTAGTAACATAAAGCTATACATTTTCGGCTCATTGTTGAGCACGAGTCTCCTCTCAGAATGAGAGGGGTTAGGCGAAAAATCCACACCAGTCTCAATGTGGATAGGCACACAACATAAAACTTAAATATTACAACTATTTAGCCCACATTTGACTGAATTCATGATCGATTTTCAGGAATATATTCGTGGTATATTGCAATTTCTGAATTGAATTTCTTGGAAGAAAATATCACATGTTGTAAAAATTTACTGTTAATATAAATGCCCAGAACATTCACTGTGTAATATTAGTTCTCAATTCAATCTCGTGAAATCCATTTCGAACTTCTCTATAAACTCTGCAAATGTTAAGTCGCCACTAAAACAGATTCGCAACATAACTCGTTCTGAAAATTGGCCGCACGTCGGAACCGCCCTTAGGGGAAATTGCAATACGAGCAAGGATCTAGAGGCAAAATAAAATCGTAGCCAGCGCCTTACATAATATCCCCAGACGGGCCCAAAATACGAACAGGTATATCGCACTAAATTGAAGTTCTAAATAAAATACTCTTTAGAATGCGGTATGAAACGAAGTTACCTTATAAATTGAGTTGCCAGTGTTGAATTGCGCTCGAAGAAAAATCTAGTTTCTATTACATTTTGCATTCACCTTCGGGGAAATATATGATTTGCATGCTTAAACAGATACGATATTATGGAATAAAATATTGAGTTTGGCGAAGTGTTTTGTTTTGTAGGAGAAAGCCAAGTTGACTTTTTTGTTCATTCGTTGTTAGAATGATTATTTTCAGAAATTAGTTTATTTTGATAACAGCTCGTTTTCTGGATTCAGACTATTAAAATTTGCAATTTACTAATTAATTAATGTAAAAAATTATAGGACTTTTTTAAAATTTAGTAACGAATAATAGTCACTTAGGAAATCTTTGGTAAGCAATTTAATTTATTTAAAATGAAATTAAATCGAAATAAAACGTCAATAAACAGCTCGTTTAATGAAAAAGATCATTACTCAAAAGGTCATCATCATCATCAGATGATTTTTGAGGTTATGGGTTGATAATGATTATCAACCCATATTCGTCTCACTGCTGAGCTCGAGTCTGCTCTCAGAATGAGAGAGGCTGTGCCAAATATTCCCCTACACTGGCCCTATGCGAATTGGCAGACTTTACACACGCAGAAAATTGAGAAAATTCTCAGGTATACAGATTTCCTCATCTGTTTACTGATGTTTACTGATGTTTTTTTTTTGAATAAGCATTTACCTTCACAGTTTGGAATACGTGACAATTAATTTCTTAAAAAGCACATAAGTGAAAAGTTAAAGGTGCATGCCTCGGACCGGATTCGAACCTTCTGGAATCAGAGGCAGAGGTCATTTCCACTGGGCTATCACTCAAAAGGTATTCCAATAAAATCATTAAATGTAAATAGTTATCTTTGCGTCGACATTACTTCAAATAAAGCAACTAGGTTACATTTTATATTCCGTTCCATTATTTACGGGGACGGGGAGACAACGATCTAACTTCCACATCACTTTGTCCAATTATAAACGTTTGTTAGACAGACAAAATAATACAGAAGTTATTAAAACTTCTGTATTTCTCTGTACAATTTAAATTGAGTTACCATTTTCGCAAGACAATCATTATTACCAACGACTGAAAGTGCTTTTGATACCTCTGGCACAGACGATCGACATTTCACTTCATTGATCAGTGTGCCTAGTGGGAGTTTTCAATATTTTCATACTGTTACTATCGCGTTGACGTAAACGCGATTTTATATGGCATTGAAACAGTTTGCAGTAGTGCCACTAGATGGCGCTGTTTCAATTCCTTAGAAATTCGCATTTACGTTAACGCGATAGTAACAGTATCAAACTGCCACTAGGACTATTCTGTAACGATGTATTGTATAACTCGCAAGTGCGAGTTTCGAATTCACATCTATCTTTCTCATTCTATAATATCATGTTAGACTCGAAACTCGTTTTATGTTTTTGAAGTCGATTGAATATTTTTATCAAAATTTTTCTCTTTTACAGTTTTAGAAGGTAAGGTTATGCTGAGAAAAGTTGGCAATATACTGAACAATTTCTCTTTTAAAAACATCATTATTTTTAATTATCATAAGTATCATTAAGACAAAAGATTATTATTATTTATTAATTTTACTTCTTAAGTAAAGATGAAACCTGTTTCTCTGTATTTTCTATATAACAGCCTAAAAGAGCCGAGAATTTGCACTAAAGTGAGGATTTCGTGAAGAATGTTAAAATGCTTCCATTAAAGTTCCATAAACACGGGTTTAAAGCCTAAGCTTATCCGGTTGTTGTGAAATTCTACAGTTTCTGTTTTGTGGAACAAATTAGCCTTTTAGCTATTTTAATCACAGCCTTACCTGAAAACGTAACCAAAAATTTCAATATTATTAATTAGTGAGAGACTCGACCTTTTGAAGAATATATTTACAGAAATGGTTACCGGAATAGGTTGGTACAATCAGCATAGGTATGTAATTATCTGTCTGAGCAGGTAGGTTCGAAGAGCCTATAGACGTTGGGGTCTCAATAATGACACCGCACCGGAAAACGCAGTGTTGGTCGACCCCCTAGTACAGACCGCGGACATCAAGTGGAATGCAAGGCGCCGCTGGATGTTGGCGCCTCGAGACCGTGGTCTGTTGGAAGTCTATGCAAAAGGTCTATGTCCAGCAGTGGACGTCCATCGGCTGATAATGAATCTAATGATGCTAAACATATCATATGCACTTGATGTCTACGGCCATGTCACTACAAACCCCTGAGTTTTTTCCAGCATTTAATTTCAATAAGATAAAGTCGCAGAAAAGTGGCGAAAACCACTAAATACCCCAATACCAATTTGATTCGAATTTTTTGGCCCGTTTCCGAGATCTCAAAATCTACATATAAAAATATATACCTACCTAATATTGTTTATTTTAACCCATTCCTTTCCACCGACATAATATATTATAGTAGATACGAGTACAAGTAACAGAAAATATCGTTTTAGTTTCTACTAAAAGACATCTCTTCGGTATTTTGTATATTGAGTGAAATGTGTTGTTTCAAACTCCATTATTATTTTATCGATGAGAAA
Source organism: Bicyclus anynana (assembly GCF_947172395.1). Taxonomy (NCBI): domain Eukaryota; kingdom Metazoa; phylum Arthropoda; class Insecta; order Lepidoptera; family Nymphalidae; genus Bicyclus; species Bicyclus anynana. The sequence goes on along the minus strand of NC_069097.1, from coordinate 6,547,839 downwards.
TGAGGGTCGCCTTGACAATATTGGCCTTGAGAGCCTGTGCCGAGCTCTGGAGATAGGTATACAAATTTTATTGCCGAAACATTTCATAGGTCCCCAATATTATATTGAAAATATCATAAAGACATAGTGATACTTTTATGACGTTCATTTCAATAAGAGGTAGTAAATAATAAATTAACTTGTTTTTTTGACGTGACAATGTCTTTTAATTCGATGAATCCCACTCGAAAAAAGATGACGTCATGCGTCGTTCCCTCGCTATAGGGTTGCAAACTTTTGACGTGACAACGTCCTATAATTCGATGAAGCCCGGTTCACAATCGAAAAAAGATGACGTCATGCGTCGTTCCCTCGCTCTAGGGTTGCCATTTTTGACGTGACAACGTCTTATAATTCGATGAAGCCCGCTGCACACTCGAAAAAAGATGACGTCATGCGTCGTTCCCTCGCTCTAGGGTTGCCATTTTTGACGTGACAACGTCTTATAATTCGCTTAAGCCCGCTGCACACTCGAAAAAAGATGACGTCATGCGTCGTTCCCTCGCTCTAGGGTTGCCAACTTTTTTATAAGATATAAAGTATATTCTGGTCTATGAAGATTATTAAACAGTATTTTAGAAAAACGAACATTTTCTTTTGAAAAATGGAACCAATCCATCAGTATTTTCTTATGACGTTGTCACGGTCAATTGTCGTCAGTAAATCAACTTTAAAGACAACCGATTTTTTTTATAAAGTAGTAAGTTTTATCAAACATGATCAATGTATTTTAATAATAACTATCACTTCATATGGTATGAGAACGCATAGGTAATACAATTGGTTGCGATTATACCGAATAAATAAAAGATATATCGTAGAACTGCGATAGCCCAGTGGATATGACCTCTGCCTCCGATTTTGGAGGGTGTGGGTTCGAGTCCGGTCCGGGGCATGCACCCCCAACTTTTCAGTTGTGTTAATTTAGCACGCGGTGAGAACGATTAATCACTGGCACGTGTAAGATGATTTATTATAACAACAGCGGCTTCCACTTCACAAATCTTTCATTTGCCGCGTCGGGTAAAGCTAAAAAAGACAAAGCCAAAATCAATCTTTTTTTACAAAAAGCAAATCTGAATAAAACACAAAACCCTTCTTTACTAACCATCGTTGTCGGTTAGAATGAGAGTACATTTAAACGATAATATTCTTGCAAGAGTATCTTCCCGTAAAAGAATTTTAACCCCAACGGTTTTTACGGTTCACCGCTCGTGTATCTGAACTGAAGCAGCTCAAAGTGCATTAGCTCATGCATTTTTCACGTTCCCGTCGACTGAGGGACGGGAAATTTAAGAATTTTAAGAGTCAAAGTGCGCCTTGCCACGCCACTACCTAGTAACCTGCTTTTTTTGTGAAACGCAAACAGCGCGAGTGCTATTGAGTCGCATAGCTACACTAATTTCATTCCTTGCTGTTTTTAATAACGTATCTGTTAAGTTGCAATGCAATACTTGCTTTGTTTAGCATTTTACGGGTATGTCATATGTTTTCTCGATTCGATCGTGACCTATTGTTTTAGGCGTAGTCATACCTACTACTAATAGCACCGTACGATCAATAAGATCATATAATATATCATATAAATGTTATCGCCGTTTAGTGTTGGAAATAGTAGTCTGTGACGGATATGACGTCGCTCGATCTCGTGTTGGCTTCAGTGTGCTCGTGGCGTTCGAGCCGTCCACATCTCTTGTTGTGTAATTCTTTATGGGTTAATTGGGATAGTCGGGGAGAGTGACTTGAGTGGAAAAGGGGAGTGTTTGATATCAGTCAGTCCTTTAACCCTACACACATCGTTCGCAAGTACGTGACTTCACTCAAGGTCATTCTCTGCCATTCTAGGGTGTTATTTCGGTTACAGTTTGATTTGTTAATTAAGTTGTCCTGACAAGTGTTGTGAATCATAACCTTTGTTCGACATTTGTTTTCTTATATTTGTAATCACCTTTTGAGTCCTATAATATAAGATATTTGGCTTATTGTTGAGCACGAATCTCCTCTCAAAATGTGACGGTTTAGACCAATCGTCCACCACACTGGCCCAATGCGGATTGGCAGACTTCACTCACGCAGAGAATTAAGAAAATTCTCTGGTATGCAGGTATCCTCACGATGTTTTTCCTTCACCGTTTGAGACACGTGATGTTTAATTTTTTAAAATGCACACAACTGAAAAGTTGGAGGCATGCCCTGGACCAGATTCCACCACAGGGATATCAAGGCACTATAATACACGGGACTATAGATGTTGTTATTATAATATCAGTCAGCGATATACGCGTAGAGAACGTAACTTACTCGTAACTTAAAATTATGCACAAACTCGGTACATGCTCGTACGTTACCCGACGCGGCAAATGAAAGAGTTGTTAAAGTGGAAGCCGCTGTTGTTATAATAAATCATCTTACACGTGCCAGTGATTGATCGTTTTCACCGCGTGCTAAATTAACTTTCATTTTAGCTATTATACAAAAAAATCTCGTTTTATGTAACACTCCTTATCGTGCGATGGTATTTTAAATTAGCTACCAGGTATGTATTTGAGCTTTGAATAACCCTCACGCCTCTCTATATATTTTTTTATTTTCTACAAATTAGCCCTTGATTAAAATCTGACCTGATGGTAAGTGATGATGCAATCTACGATGGAAGCGGGCTAACTTGTTAGGAGTAGGATGAAATCCACACTCCTTTCGGTTTCTATACGACATCGCACCGGAACGCTAAATGGCGGTACGTCTTTGTCGGTAGGGTGGTAAGTAGCCACGGCCAAAGCTTCCACCAGCCAGACCTGGACCAATTAAGAAAACCCCAATCGGCCCAGCCGGGGATCGAACCCAGGACCTCCGTCTTGTAAATCCACCGCGAATACCACTGCGCCACGGAGGTCGTCAAAATGTGTTTTGAAGTAGTATTCTGTTATAATGTTTCACTTTATACATTATAAAATATTTATTATAAATATTATAAATTTCATTTCATTTCATTACGAATCCAATATGGCGGCCTCTACAAGATGGCGGACTGGCTGTTTGAAATTCACCCCCATGATATGGATATCAAATGAAAGGAATATCAAATTTGCTGTCAGAAATACGAAAAAAGTAGTCACGTGACGTAAATCCAATATGGCAGACGTTCAAGATAGCGGACACGCTATTAAACATATTAAACACGCTTGATACTTACCCATGATATGGGTAAGTATCAAGAACGTTTTTTAGTTTTTTTAACTATTCATGTTATTTATTTCACTGATCCATAGCACTAGTTTAATTTAAGAATAAACTTTTTATAAAAAAAATATATGTTTGTGGTATTGTAGGGGGTAATATAAAGAAAAAAGGTATCTAAAGAACCGATTTTGAAAATTATAAAATATTTTGTGTACCAAAAATTAGCAATTATCTTAAACTCATTAGAACTAATTACACATACAGTACACATAATATAATATGAGCCGTGATAGCCCAGTGGATATGACCTCTGCCTCCGATTCCGGAGGGTGTGGGTTCGATTCCGGTCCGGGGCATGCACCTCCATCTTTTCAGTTGTGTGCATTTTAAGTAATTAAATATCACGTGTCTCAATCGATTAAGGAAAACATCGTGAGGAAACCTGCATACCAGAGAATTATCTTAACTCTCTGCGTGTGTGAAGTCTGCCAATCCGCATTAGGCCAGCGTGGTGGACTATTGGCCTTACCCCTCTCATTCTGAGAGGAGACTCGAGCTCAGCAGTGAGCGGAATATGGGTTGATGACGACACATAATATATTATGAGGTAATTTTAATTAAACATACCTCATATAAATAATAATACCTAATACGCTTTGAACATTTTCCAGTTTTCAACAAAATTTTACACGTCATGTATTCGCTTCGGAGTTTCATGTTAGAAAGTATTATGGAGTCAGCTTATAAATTGGACGCAGACATGAATAATACAGTATTCTGTAAAATAGAGCCTTATTGACTTTAGATAGGAACTCTTAAGCTGGGGGATGAAACAAATTGAATTAACATCGGAAGTATCTAATAGCAATATCTACTGGTTAAAACTTACAATGCTTTACTAATTATATTGACCGGTATTGATATTTGAGAAGTAGACTCGAATCGCACGTTTTTGTGATTTAGATTAGCTGTTCTTTTTTATCAATAAACAAAATTCAGACCAGACTGTTTGCTCATCCATTGGATATATTCATACCATGGAGCTACTAAACTTAATTATATGGTGACTCGTGACAAAATATGAATAAAAATAATAATTGTTTTGTGTGACAAACATTTTAAAACACGAGTAAGTATAATGAATTTAACAGAGTTCCTACAAACGGTACGTATTGTCAAACTGAGATTTCTTGCTTATGCCTAGCCCTTAGATTATTAAACATACACGTATTCTGAGGCCTAGGCGTTTCCTTGATACCTCTTAAGCCTCTTAGAGAGTTTAAAGGGCTAGTTCAAGCACCAAATTTGAAGCACCAAAAAAAAACCGTCTGTAATTTTAAGCAATTAATTAATTGTATTCGTCATCAACCCATATTCGGCTCACTGCTGAGCTCGAGTCTCCTCTTAGAATGAGAGGGGTTAGGCCAATAGTCCACCACGCTGGCCCAATGCGGATTGGCAGACTTCACACACGCAGACAATGAAGATAATTCTCTGGTATGCAGGTTTCCTCACGATGTTTTCCTTCACCGATTGAGACACGTGATATTTAATTTCTTAAAATGCACACAACTGAAAAGTTGGAGGTGCATGCCCCGGACCGGATTCGAACCCACACCCTCCGGAATCGGAGGCAGAGGTCATATCCACTGGGCTATCACTGCTCAATACTCGAAACTGTAATTGTATTACACATAACATATAAAGGACATTTTTTCTGCAAATTCCACTCACATTTGGCTAGATTTTTAACCCCCGAAGCAAAAAGAGGGTGTTATAACTTTGACGTGTCTGTCTGTCTGTTTGCCTGTGACACCATAGCTACCGTTATATTATTGTTAAAAGTGACTTATGTGCGAGCATTCTTAGACATGTTTGACGAAAATCGGTTGAAAATCGAGTGTCTGCAAATGTACTCGAGTGGGGTCTCAAATGAAAGTGCACTGGATGAGAACATTGATGACTTGATCGAGAGTGTTTTTGGCTTTATTTGATGTGAAAATTGGTGCTGGTAAAATTGGGACATGGAAATTCGATTGTTTATATTGGAATAAAAATAAACAATTTTCTTTGATGATAGAAAGAACTTCTGGCATAAAAGTCTTTATATTATGCTCGCCACGGAACTTTATGTTTGTGAAGTTAGCTGTAAGCTGCGGAATGAGTGCTCATTCTTACAGACGAGAATACTCCCCGCCCACGCCGTTTGTACTGTCACAAACACAGAACAGACAACGCTTTTAGCAATAGAAGTAGCAAGGGGGCGTGGCCCGCGTACACCCGGGTATGCGGAACATCGCAAGCGTGTCCGCGCAAGTAATAGCAGTCTTGTTTTGTTTTGTGTCAAAAAGATTAAATAATACGGCCTTAAAGATTAAATAATCTTGACGGCCTCCGTGGCGCAGTGGTATGCGCGGTGGATATACAAGACGGAGGTCCTGGGTTCGATCCCCGGCTGGGCAGACTGAGATTTTCTTAATTTGTTCAGGTCTGGCTGGTGGGAGGCTTCGGCCGTGGCTAGTTACCACCCTACCGACAAAGACGTACCGCCAAGCGATTTAGCGTTCCGGTACGATGTCGTGTAGAAACCAAAAGGGGTGTGGATTTTCATCCTCCTCTTAACAAGTTAGCCCGCTTCTAACTTAGATTGCATCGTCACTTACCATCAGGTGAGATTGCAGTCAAGGGCTAACTTGTAAAGAATAAAAAAAAAAAATAGTCAACTCTAAAGTAAGGGTGACATATTTCATTTTTCACTAAATATTAAATAGCCATTTAGGGATATGCTGGTTTCAATACAAAGAATTGACATTTTATATAAATCTAGTTACCTCTTAAGTCTGTGGTCACAAACACAATTTCTCGTGGAGGGCACTGTACTTGATAATTTCATGACCTTCGGGGGCTTTACAAACTTTTAAATTTTATGTTATTTTAAATGAATGTAAAAAGCCATCATAGTAAAATATAGGATCAAATTATAAACGTTTTCCAGCTATAAATCTCAACAGAATATCAATTGGTGAATACAATTTGTGAATATTAAACTGTATTGTTTCAGTGCGTGTGATTAAATAGCTCGTCGTGAATAATTGCGGTGTAACTGCAGTGCACGCGTATAATAATTGATGTGAAAATTATTATGTACCTACCAACGCCGGCCAGCAGTATTGTCCAAATCATATTCGGCCTTTTCAGAACAATATAATACACTAAGAGCCAACGATACTCGGTGTAGAAACCGAAAGGGGTGTGGATTTTCATCCTCCTCCTAACAAATTAGTCCGCTTCCATCTTTTTTTTTAATTTCTACAAGATAACTCTTGATTGCGCCGAGATAGCCCAGTGGATATGACCTCTTCCTCCGATTCCGGAGAGTGTGGATTCGAATCCGGTCCACGGCATGCCTACTTTTCAGTTGTGTGTATTTTAAGAATTTAAATATGACGAGTCTCAAACGGTAAAGAAAAAACATCGCTGAAGAAACCTGCATACCATAAAATTTTCTTAATTCTCTGCGTGTGTGAAGTCTGCCCTAATAATAGTGGTGGACTAATGACCTAACCCCTCTCATTCTGAGAGGACACTCGAGCTCAGAGCAGTGAGCCGAATATGGGTTGATAATGATAATGATAATGATGAACCCTTGACTACAATTTCACCTTATGGTAAGTGATGATGCAATCTAAGATGAAAGCGGGCTAAGGAAGATGAAAATCCACATCCCTTTCGGTTTCTAATTAATTTCTAAAGAATAAAAAAAGTATTAGGCTAGTACATAATGTAAGAGTTAATCAGTTGTTATGAACTTTTCTTATATAAATAAAAAAATAAATAAGCCTTTTATTCGGACCTTTTTAAAGATATCTTGCAATAGTTTATACAATACAAAATATTACATACATTTGAATATTATATCTTTTATACATTTAAATCGTATATTTCGTTCTTATTTACTTTCTGTAGGTCCATTTGCCAAACGGCAAAGGCCTCCTCCAACCTTCTCCATTCAGATCTTTCTTTGGCTACTCTAGTCCAGGTTTTCCCAGCAACTTGTCTGATATCATCTTCCCATCTTTTTGTTGAACTGAACTTTTCTTACATAATGTAAAAGATAGGTAGCAATACATTTAAACATTGTTAAATGCGAGATACCGGTCTATACCGCCGTTACTATTATATGATAGCAGCGGATGCATTGAGTTTCTACAATTTATCTAACTTCAACCTCAAAAGAGTATTGTACTCGTAAAACGTAACGCTCTACTGACTCCTTTGGCTGGGATTGCAATAATCCGAGAGCTGGTCGACATTTTTGAGCAGGTATTTGAGCCAAAAGAGCCGCGAGCCCAGTGGATGTGACCTCTGCCTCCGATTCCGTAGGGTGTGGGTTAGATTCCGGTCCGGGGCATGCACCTTCAACTTTTCACTTGTGTGCATTTTAAGAAATTAAATATCACGTGTCTCAAACGATGAAGGATGAATTAAATATTCCTTAAGTGAAGGAAAATCATCGTGAGGAAACGTTAAGAAATCGTCATTTAAGAAATCATCGTTAAGAAAATTCTCTGGTATGCAGATACCAGAAACTTTTCTTAATCTGAGTGTGTGAAGTCTGCCAATCCGCGTTGGGCCAGCGTAGTGGACTATTGGCCTAACACCTCTCATTCTGGGAGGAGACTCGGCTCAGCAGTAAGCTGAATATGGGTTGATAATGATGGAATGTTAATAATAATTTGAGTCAAGCTTATAACTATTCCTGTACTTCTTTCCTATACTATCTTGTCACACAACTGGAGACCTGGCCAAGGAGTAGCGGCTTGCGGCTATCTAAAATTTAATTTTGTTATCTATTAACTGAATATTAACAAAGTAATAAAATATATAATCCAGATTGTTTAGATGGGTCTTTGACTTTGTCAAATGCTTTTGATAATGTATGTAATTTACCAAAAAAAAACAAAGTTCTTGAGGATATTATTTGCAAAAACTAAAAACCCTCGTTCAAGACTAGAGCTTCTTAGAGGAAAGGGAATATATAGACCAACCACGCTGCACCAATGGAAGACGAATGAAGTTGGCGGGCTTGACGTATTAATGTTGAATTCCGATTATTATCAAGATGTTAATGATAGTCACCAGAAACTAAAAAAAAAAAAGTATCACCACCAACTTCCCAACACCGTGTTCCCAAAAATCAGTATCTCATATATAAGTACCTAGCCAGGATTCGAATCAAAGAACTCATAATCCGAAACCACATAGATCGAAGAGGTGGTTGCCTCAATTACCTGTCTAAAAATATCGACTAGCTCTTTGTCTATAAGTTCGGTCCGCTTGAATGGATCAAGACGATTGTACGAAGCCATAAATCAACAGAGCAACTTTTATGTCGTCGCTTTCCATTTGTAGAAAGGGCTATTTTTTATTGGAAACAATAGCGATACTTCCTGCTTTGTCTATACTAATATTATAAAGAGGTAAAGTTTGTAAGTTTGTAAGTTTGTAAGTTTGTAACAATTCTTTGAAATGGGGTAATCTTCGGAACTACTGGTCCGATTTTAAAAATTTCTTCACCAGTAGATTGCTACGTTATTGGGGAGTGCTATAGGCTATATTTTATATTTCTATCATATTTAACTACTGAGTTATCGCGGGTTTTCTCTTACAGGTCGGACTGAAAAACTTACTTATTCGCATGCGCTGCCTCAACCATTGCGTATAACTGAAATAAATGTATGGAGGCTTTTTGAACCTTTAAAAGTTCTACAAAAAAGTCCGCGACACCATATATCTATCTTTTATATTTTAGCAGATATAGTACTTTTAGTACTTTAATAAATTATTTAAATTTTAAACTAAGGTTTACGTCGTTATTTACACAACTAAACTTAAATCCTTATCAAAATAAATTATTTAATAATCACAAGGATATTATAGAGATAAGATTTGCCCTTTACAGTATGTTAATTAGTTATATAGTTTCGGAGATAATACAAAATTTCTGAAAGTCGCAGAAATGCCGCTATATGACGCCACGCGTTTTCAATTACGTGGTTCCCGTTCCCGTGTGAATATGAGAACCAAACATAGCCTATGACACTCGAAAATAATGTAGCTTTCTATTGGTATAAGAATTTTCCAAATCGGTCCAGTAGATCCAGAGATTACCCCCGACAACCACACAAACTTTACCTCTTTATAGTATTAGCATAGAAGTCGCTTGGGAAATTATATACTTTTGGTACACCACGCACAAAAGGCTGGACCAATTTCGCTGAGGGTAGGGATATGATAGGGAAGGGGTAGGATAGAGGTAGGGTAGGGTACGGATAAGGTAGGGGTAGTGTAGGGTAGGGGCAAGGTAGGGGTAGGGGAAGGATATGGAACGTATAGGGTAGGGGAGGAGTAGGATAGGGGTAGGGTAGGGTAAGGTAGGGTAAGGGTAGGGTACGGGTAGGGTTTGGGTAGGGGTAAGGTAGGGGTAGGGAAGGGTTAGGGTTAGCGGTAGGGTAGGAGTAAGGTAGGGGTAGGGTAGGGGTAGATTAGGGGTAGCGTAGGATAGGGTATGGATAGGTTACGGGTAGGGTTAGGGTAGGGGTAAGGTGGGGGAGGGTAGGGTTAGCGTTAGCGGAAGGGTAGGAGTAAGGTAGGGGTAGGGTAGGGTTGGGTAGGTTTACGAGCAGGGTAAGGTAGAGGTAGATAAGTTTACATAAATTTTTACGCGGACGAAGTCGCGGGCGTCCGCTAGTTTTTAATAAACTCAAGTTGTATGAATAGTGACTCATAAGACTTCATTTAAAATCGAGTAGCTGTTGGAAATTGAAAAAAGAGTGACAAATTGATCCATGCGTTAGGTGACACAAGACCTGGCAATATAAAATATTAGACACTAGCTGACGCCGCGCCGTTTCACCAGCATGGTTCCCGTAGCAATGCGGGGATAACATAATATAGCCTATAGCCTTCATCAATAAATGGGCTATTTAAAACTGAAAGAATTTTTCAAATCGGATCAGTAGTTCCTGAGATTATAAAGCTGAAAAGTTTGTTAGTTTGATTGATTGAACGCAATCAATCAAACAAACAAACTTTTCAGCTTTATAATATTAGTATAGATACATACAGAACGTGCAATGGAACGGCCTCTGAGTATCTCTGCGTGATCGAATCAGAAATGAGAAGATACGCAGAAGAACCAAACTTAACAACTTAGCTGAAATCGCAATGGGCGGGGGACCTAGTTCGAAGAGCCGATGGACGTTGCGATCCCAAGGTGCGCGAATGGCGACCCCGCACTACAAAGCGCAGTGCTGGTCGACCCCCCATCAGGTAGACTGACGACACACATGACATGCATCGACGACATGCACGAGATGCAGTCATGGCGCAGGCGGCTTAGGATCGTGATGTTGGGAAGTCCCCGTAAAAGACCTATGTCAGTGGGGCAGTGGACGTCAATCGGCTGATATAATGATGATGATGACATATGAAAATCAAAACCCTCCTTAAGCTAGCGGGTAAACAAGAAAGGAGATCACTCAAAAATTTTGTCAAAAGGTATTACTTATATAAATTGTTATAGGGCGTAACCCCGGTATGGGTTCGGGGAAACACCCAAGTGACCCGTTCGATACTCACATGTTACATAAACATCACCCTACGCGAGAAATATGAAGGTTCTTCTTCAAACAGTTACAGTAAAATCCTTCTAACCTATCTAAATCTCACAAAAGCCTGCCTAAAGTCATTTTATAGGCATTGTCCAAACTAAGATAAAAGAATAACAATATTATACTTGTAAAAAGTTATATTTTTGTGACCCGTTTTGTCAACCACTTTTAGATTTATGATGTGTTATTTTTTTTAAAGTTTTATCCGAAATATTTTCTTCGTTTGTTGGACTCAATAGACACATGTTCAACCTTAAACTCCGGGACACAGATCTGTGCAGACTCAGTCTAGAGGCAGAGAAAACACCTATGCACATTCTTTGCAATTGTTCAGCCCTAATACATAAACGAAACCTCCACTTAGGGTATTTCACAGTAAACACATACCAGTCAAGAAACTGCTGCTGTACCTGGCGGCAACCAGTATTGGAGGAGTAATATAGTCAGTGGCGATCAAAATAGATCAACGGTCGGACGTGATACAGGGACCTCGAGAAGACCTGCAGAGCTACGACACCAAGAAGAAGAAAAATAAGAAGAAGATGGACTCAAATTTCCATATATGCAGTGACAATAAAATATGGTAGATATCACGGAGCAGGTCTTATGATGTCTTATGATGCTTATGATGAACTCCTAAATCATATAAGTATTATATTAAGAAGAAGAAGAAGAAGAAATAATTTATTGCACACAAAAATACAATTATAAATTGAAACATTAAAAACATAAATTAAACTTAGCATGCAAAGGCGGCCTGACGAGAGAATTTGCGAAGAAAGAGCGGGAAGGTGCAATACATTATATGTAATTATATATATATAAATAATTAAAAATATATATATATATATATATATATAAATATAATATAATATTAAATACATATATATATATATATATGTATTTGTATTAGTTCTAATATATTATGTAATACATATGTAAATTTTAATATTATATTTACGTATATACTACATAAATAATAAATAACAATAAAATAAATACCTCGAAAAATTAAATTTTAATTCAACGACAAATAATGTCGTTTCAAACGAAACTTAAAAATGGCAAGTGAATTACTGGCACGGACAAAAGACGGCAAATTATTCCACATTTTGACAGCCTCAGAAGTAAAAGACTTGCTAAAAAACTTTGTCTTAGAACAAGGTAGGACCAAACGGTTATCACTTCGAGAACGTAGATTGAGAAGATCAATTTCCGATGTAAAGCGGAAACGATCTTTCAAGTAGGAAGGTGACAGAGGGTTATAAAGGATAGAAAACAAGAGGCAAAGAAGATGGAATTGACAGCGAAATCGTATTGGTAACCATTTAAGACGAGCACGATACTCGGAAATGTGATCAAATTTACGCAAACCATATATATAGCGAATGCATAAATTTTGAAGGCGTTCGAGTTTGTCGAGCTGTGCATCAGTTAGGTCTGGGTAACAAGAATCGGCATAATACAATAACGGAAGAAGAAGAGACTGAGCTAAGGATATTTTGGTTTTAATTGGAAGGAAATTTTTAAATCTATTTAAAGACCTAACCGAAGCAAAAAATTTACGACTTACCTCTCCCACTTGAGATGACCAAGACAGTGTTTCATCAATAAATAGACCAAGGTTTTTGACACAAGTGCTAAATTCTAAATCTGTATTATTAAAACGAACAGGTGGCAAGGAGTTTATGCTTACTTTAGCCAACTGTATACGGCTGCCAATCAGTATATTACTATACCTATCATATGTTAACTTGATAAGACTTGGCCTCTAACTATATCACGTAATGAGGCTCAGAGCGAGCTAGGCTCTATCGCTGAATACAAGACGGTCTTGACGGTGGTGCAGTGGTATGCGCGGTGGATTTACAAGACGGCTGTTCTGAGTTCGGTCCTGTCTGGGCAAATTGAGGTTTTCTTAATTGGTCCAGGTCTGACTGGTAGGAGGCTTCGGCCGGGGCTAGTTACCACCCTACCAGCAAAGACGTATCACCAAGCGATTTAGCGATCCGGCAAGATGTCGTGTAGAAACCGAAAGTGGTGTGGACTGTGGATTTTCATCCTACTCCTAACAAGTTAGCCCGCTTCCATCTTAGATTGCATCATCATTTACCATCAGGTGAATTTGCAGTCAAAGGCTACCTATAACGATTTAATTCTTTCATTTTAATAAATATAAATTACTTTATAATACGGGCTGTTTTTGGTGCATTTGCCTAAAAAAGAATGCGCTGGTGCTCGCACTTTGCTATTTGAGCAAAAATTACAAGCATCATAATTATGGAAAACAGGCAAAGATGCAAATTCATTTTCAGAAAGTGTGTAAAGATGTTTTCCTCGCAAATGTGTTATAAAACGTCGTATGACATACGTGCGCCTTGACAATTACAGCCTCTCCTCTTTATTGCTCTCACCTTCGGCTCAAGCTTGCAATATCGCCTCGGCTGTTTTTCAACTTACCGCACTGATATCATAATGTACTATCAACACAATCTTTATTATATTGCTAAAAATATCATTAAGAACACTGTAAGTGATACCTCTATTTATATTCCATCCCTAGAAAGCTATTCATTTTAATAAATCTCATATTCAATAGTATTATGGTGCTGATAACTTTTTCTAGCCTCTGCTTAAGAATTCAAATCATATAATTCCTTTGGGGCAAATAAAAATGGAATAAAAACTAGATTTTTCTTGTTAGATAACTCCACAGTCCCAACTCAATTTATAAGGTAACCTCTTTTCGCTCGATGTTCCAAAGGATGTTTATATAAAGCGCTTATTAAGAGACCTGCTCGCAAATTGGAACCCGTTGGGTGCTATAAATAATTGTATTTACGCTCATATTAAAAAAATCCTCCATTATAAATTTAAATTTATACTGCTGAAGAGATTTTATGTTTGCTTTAACGCGCTAATCTCAGGAAGGTCTTTTCTTTTTTTTATGGGTTTGCTGGCACAATTACTTAACCTAACATATATTAAAAATAGCTGCTTCTCATCCTCGCGTAATTGTGTCTACTTGAAGCAAACACAACATGCTTACCTACATAGGGTACATAACGCAAATTATTAACTTACTCTAAACAAAAAGAAAAAAGACAAACAAACAAAAAATAAATGTGAAGAAGTCGTCGTCGTCATCAACCCATATTCGGCTCACTGCTGAGCTCGAGTCTCCTCTCAGAATGAGAGGGGTTAGGCCAGTAGTCCACCACGCTGGCCCAATGCGGATTGGCAGACTTCACACACGCAGAGAATTAAGATAATTCTCTGGTATGCAGGTTTCCTCACAATGTTTTCCTTCACCGATGTGAAGATGTGAAGAAGTAATCCATCAATAATATTTAAGAAAACCTAGTCTTAATACTGCTTATTGAGTCACTGAAGATATCTATACGGTCTCGGACACTGTTTGCAAAAGATTGCATACTATGCTGACCAAGATTGGTCTTAGTACACTAGGTAGTGGACTGGTCCGATTTGAAAAATTCTTTCAGTGTTAAATAGCCCATATATCGTGGAAGGTTTATAGGCTATATATTATCACGCTAAGATCAATAGAAGCTAAATAAATAGAGCTTACGCTGCTGTGCAAACGGTAAAAGTTTCACAAAAATCAAAAAGTTCTAAAAAAAAATCCACGACAGTTCCCGATTTGTGAGAAACTGAAATCCACGCGGACGAAGTCGCGGGCGTCCGCTAATAATATCATAATGACAATAATTATGTATACTTATAATAACATTGCAAAATTACATTAGCAAAACAGTTAGACTATTGCCATACCCATTGCCGATACAATAATATACTAATTTTACAATCAATCATATACAATCATATACTCCGCTTTACATCGGAAATTGATCTACTCAATCTACGTTCTCGAAGTGATAACCGTTTGGTCCTACCTTGTTCTAAGACAAAGTTTTGTAGCAAGTCTTTTTCTTCTGAAGCTGTCAAAATGTGCACCTTCCCGCTCATTTTTGCAAGTTCTCTCGTCAGGGGTTGCCTGGTAGAGATTACTTTTAGTAATAAGGCCGCCTTTGCATGCTAAGTTTAATTTATATTTTTATTGTTTTAATTTATAATTGTATTTTTGTGTGCAATGAAGTATTTCTTCTTCTTCTTCATCTTCTTATATAGCTCAGTTACTCAGTTACACTCGCGCCTCGTACAACTTAATAAAAAAAAAGCTTAATATGTCATAGCCTTACGAACTTACAAACACAGGATCTTGATGTCCAAATTCATTTAATCTAACCACTGAGCCAACAAGGCTTTTAGAGGTGTGATACTAAGATATTTAATATAAAGTTTTAAGTGTTTTGAATTGAGTTTGGGAGCTTTTACTCTACGGTTGATATCGTGGAATCAGTACTAAATTCAGATTATATGTATTATAGTAATGCTATCCAATCTAAGTTTGTTTGTTTGTTATGAAAGTGTAAACAGTCTGCAAAGTGTGATTAACTGTCTAGGTTTAGATAACAAATTACTGTTTTAGAATTTAAACTATGGTGAGTGTTATTCATATTAATTGATTATGAATCACGGCTAAATCTCACGTGGTTAGGTCGTATTATGCCCGACTAGTTTTGAAGCCATACGGGGCCCTTAGTCATGAGCTGGTTCATGCAATGCGGCACGATCCAAACGCATCGCGCGCTGGGAGAATGAGTGGTGGGGAGTGAAGGTTCCGGTACACTCTCCGACGGTTCATTAATGTCATCTTCATTAGACTCGTCTTCTTGTAAGCAAACCGAACTAACGCTATCTTGTTCCAAGTTTGTTATATGTGACAATGAAAGAAATAGCGATTTCCACGCTGTCGGCAGCACCAATCCATGATCCCGATTAAAATTCGGGTGACGACTAATTTCTATTGCTGCTCGTATCTTACGACGTACTAGAAACTTTCCTTTGACAATACAGAAGCCATATCAAAACGGATATAATGAGTCGTATCCGAAGCTTGAACATGCTCGGCTATTGCTGAACCATCCGTGTCCACATTCTTCATGCTACGTATATGTTCTTTCACTCTTGTGGTAATGTTACGGCGAATCTCACGTATGATCTACCACAGGCATACGGAATCTTGTAAGATAGATGCGGGCTAACTTGTTAGGAGGTTGATGAAAATATTCACCCCTTTCAGTTTCTATACGATACCGGAACGCTATATTTTAAAAAAGGAAATATACTCTTAAATTATATCTAAAGACTCAAGCGTCGTAGAATTCGTCCGAATCGATGTTTATTGGTAAAGTGCTCAGAAGGCTGGCAGTATTGCCACTTTGTATGGCAATACTAATTCTCTGGCCTAAATATAGGCCAGCCTACAGGTCACGGAAGGCGTTGATTAAACGCTTTGCAATTTCTTTTAAATAGATCAAATAATATTGTTCTTCTGCTAGTATAAACGAAATCGCCTACATTTTTTAGACTTACATGAGTTACACTTTGTATTTAAAAAGTAAAGACAGTGAAATGTTTGGAGTCGATGAATGAATTATTCAAGGTGGAAAACCTTCGAATTTACATAAGCAAATTGGTTACGAAGCTAGCGTGCGGCCCCACTCAACGACGGGGAAATATATTTTTTGAATTGAAATACTAGCCTTTATTTATTTCCTCATACTAAATTCTATTAAGAGCCGTGATAGCCCAGTGGATATGACCTCTGCCTCCGATTCCGGAGGGTGTGGGTTCAAATCCGGTTCAGGGCATGCTCCTCCAACTTTTCAGTTGTGTGCATTTTAAGAAATTGAATATCACGTATCTCAAACGGTGAAGGAAAACTTCATGAGGAAACCTGCCAGCATGGTGGACTATTGGCCTAACCCCTCTCATTCTGAGAGAAGACTCGAGCTCAGTAGTGAGCCGAATGTGAGTTGATAACGACGAAATTCTATTAAAAATCTACGTAACATAATACTTGGGCCCAGGAGTGAAATAAAATCCAGTGGTACAATTTTCAGGGGGTATATTTGGTATCGGACGTACCGAAGTCTGGAATACGGCTTGGAAGGAAAACACCACATTACCACGGTTCGCTCAGTACATAATTTTGTAAGACTCGCCATGATTATACCATACCTACCAACACAAAGTTTGCGCAGTATTCCTTACATTTGTAAAGATTTTTGAGCCAGAGACTGCTGTTTTCGGCCTGAATTACGCCGAACGCCTCGTATAATAATCAAATGTTTTTTATTCAGTTATCAAAATTACAATTACATTAGTGCAATTGCTGGAACCTTCTTGTAAGTACTGGACCTGTATTACAAGTTTTTAATACTCTAATTAACAATGTTAATATAAAAATAGAATACAAAACACTATTGTTGTACTATATACGCGACATTGTTCTGCGGCTTTTAGGGGCAGTTTTAAATATGCCGCCACTCGATGCTGGAACAACATTCCGCCACCTATTCTCGAGTCTCAATCCAAATTTAGCTTCTCTCAGAAGTTGAAGAAGTTCATGTTATATAGGCAAAAAGAGTTAGAAGATTATGCAGTGGAGGCATCAATTATTTAGTGGGAACTTTAGATGCAAATAACATATTTAGGTACAGTCTATTAATTGGTATAAGTATTCATATTTATATTTATATATATTATATGTATATATATGTCATATTAATTATTGTATGTTGGCATTTATCTTTATGTTATTATCATTTTATTTATTCGCTCTTATCAAGGTTTTTTGTTTTTGGTTTTTTATTTTGTGTCTTATTATATGAATTTTTATTTTGAATGTATTTAAAGTATTTTGATTAGATGTTTAGTTTATAATTATAACTGACTGTGACGTCACCCGGGTCTCAGCTGAAAATCAGCGCTGCGCATTGCTTTCCAGCGATGATCGGCTAATGCTGAGCTGTAAACCCTTTCTGTTTGGTGTCACAGACAGTCATATAATATCTAAGATAGGATGTACTGTTTGTGACACTAAAAAGTGAATAAACTTATTTTCTTTCTTTCTTCTTTCTTTCTTTCTATTAAAAATTTATAAAAAAAATAAATCCTTCCGGTGCGGGACATTTGAGTGCCCAAGCAGCCGGTGGTCAGGGCTCCAGAGTGAGGAACCTCCTCACAATACGCGCCGTTTCAAGAATCACTGCCTTCTGTATCCGGCTCTTGATCCAACAGTTAAGTGAAAGCTTCTTAAGATGTTGGTCGAAGATTTTCGCTATAAGACCATTGACTGAAACAACCATCGGAACAATAATAGTTGACTCAACATTCCACGTGGCGGTAATCGTGAGCAAGGTCCTAAGTATTTTGATACTTTACAATTTTTTATTTTACCTTTTTACAAGGGTTATTACGCTGCAAGATTCGATATTTTTTCTGAAAATTTAACCTGTATTATTTATATAGTACTCATTCAATAGTATCTTGTTTATTTTATAACCATCTAAGTTGTTCTGTTCCAAAAAAAGTTAGCGAAACTTGTGAATATTTAAAAACGCTTAATACTGGGATATAGCGTGCGGCGACAAACTTTATTCTCTGGGAAGGGTTACAGCACATAAAAAGTGGCGTAAAAAATGTTCACGGTTTCGTATTTATTATTTACGTTGTCCGGATACGGTATTTTTTTAACAACGGTAACAAAAAATATATTTTTTTTAATTTTTTCAGTAATCATGTTCACATTTTTGCTGCACTTTTTGACTGGTTAGTTAATAAAAAATATTTCAATAAATATTTATTCTTTACTAACCTAAAAATTAACTTAATTTATAAGCGATTAGTCGTAGGCGTGACTAATCCGCATCGTACATATGCATCGCATCAAAAGTTTTTTTTTTTTATTGTTTACGCTGGATAAAATCCTTTCGATGCGATCCGTATGATGCGGTTCAGTGGACGCACTTGTATGACTTTCAATACAAAGAATACTAAAATCCGTAATATTTTTGATAAATGATATGTGAAATAACTTCTGGTGGAAAGTAATTATTATATCACTAATCTATGGGTAAATAATAAACTGAGGTAGTAAAACGGTCCGCAACAAGAGATTTTCTTATAGAAATAAATGACGGACCATCATCATCTTCATCACCATTATCAGACGATCAACGTTCACTACTGGACATAGGCCTCTTGTACAGACTTCCAATCACTCTGTGTTTTTCTGTTAATGCAAGGTAATGTCTATGAATGACCACGCTGGGCATGCGGGTTGGTCATTCGCAGGGCTAGACTTCTCGCACCGATATCGCTGCTGCCCGACACCGACCTGTGTCACTTGTAAAGTTAGCCGAATCGAAAATGGTTATACCGCCATGTTTTTTCGGTCCCCAGAGCATCGTTGATACCTCTGCAGTGTGTACTACAAACAGGTGAGGTTGGCAATTGGGAAGGCTGACTGGTACTAGCCGTCCCATAAAACCCATCATCATCATGGTATGCAACACCAAACATAAACAGAGCAACATTTCTCAAGAGATACAAATACGTCCTACAAAGTGCCTGGTAACCTGGCAAAACGCTTTCAACTTCCCCTGTACTAATTCTCTGGATTAGAGTTGTACCTAATTATAAAAAGAAATCAAAAAGTTTCAAGCGTCAATTACAAGCACAAGTGACTCCTCAAAACATCTTTCCTAAACATTTTTAAATTGAAGTAAGACATAATTTTCCGTTTAGTTTCCCCCGCGTAGCTTTGTAACCAATTTGCTTATGTAAATACGCACGTTTCGTGCCACCGTGAATAATTCATCGGGCTATGCCGAGCGTATCGCTTTCCTTGCTTTTAAAATGAACTCGGAAAACGACACGAAAATCAAGTCAAGTAATACTGCATATACAAGAAAAATGTCAAACTACTCAATGCTTTGAGCAGTTTTCGTCAAAGTTACTTAAATATATTTCATACAGGCTTACAGCTTGAAAGTTCTGAAACAAATCTCTTGGCGCACTTTGTGACTAATTGATAATAATCTAACTTTTAATTTTTTTTTTTCAAAATTAGCGAATATTTAGCCTTGTTTCCATGTACTTTTAAAGATTTTATTTAATTTATTGTCCTGTTTGTTGGCATGACACCAAATCCTTCGCAGTTTAACAATATTTACAGCTATAAAACAGACAGACTAACTAACACCAGAGGGGTAAGGCCAGTAGTCCACCACGCTGGCCGAACGTGAATTGGCAGACTTCACACAACCAGAGAATTAAGAAAATTCTCAGCTGTGCAGGTTTCCTCACGATGTTTTCTTTCACCATTTGATATTTAACACACACTCACAAACACGTGATATTTTTTTTAAATGCACGTAACTGAAAAGTCGGAGTTGAAAGGCCCAGACTGGATTCAAACCTACGCCCTCCGAATCGAAGGCAGAGGTCATATTCACTGGGCTATCACTGGGCAATGTTTTGTTTATATACTAGTATAGGTAATATACCTATAGGTCTTCTTAAAGTCTTTGACCCTAAAATACAAGATTATGTAAATATTATGTACACAGACCTTCTTGTGCTTAATACTAAAGGGTACATATACGTCCTTCGTTACCAGGGTCCCATAATCCCGGTCTAAGGGCCCGAGTTAATATGGAGGGACAGGCCATTGTATGAGGTGATATGTACATTGTACGTTTACCCTCGGTGGATTATGTGATGCATGAGATTGTTAATTTTGGAAATTTTGCCTTAAGACCCCTTTTGATAGTGATTAATTTACCTACTTCAAGGACGGTACTGTAGACAGATAGGCATTCAATTTTAACTTAAACGAAGACGTGCATTGTTTATATAGCTTAACCAAGCATTAATAGAAAAACCTAGCTCTTAAATAACGAATTAACTAATCTTCTGGACATTTACAAAAGAAGGTTATATCATACCTCTAAGGCATGTTGGCTCAGTGGTTAGAGTATGTGGAATTGGACAACAAGATCCTGTGTTTGAATGCATCCGAGCATGTATACCGCCAGTATTAACGTAGAATTGAGTGTAAAACCCAAAGATATTTTACACTACAGATGGGGCACTAGCGCATCAAAACTGAGGCAGACCAATTCATTTATTCGCTTATTAAACAACGAACGTTATTTAAACAAATAATTCCTAAATATCGTCTACAATGTAGAGTTGTGTGTTCAGGAAGTGTTACACTGTAGGTAGGTAGGTAGGTTTGTAAGTCAATACAAAATTGTGCATGTGTGTGCTCAGTGGAGTCGCTAGATTCGGATCACTTTTTGCGATGATTTTGAAGGCACGTAACAAAAAAGAAAATTAAAAAAAAAATGTGTAATCATTGGTTTAAAAAAATACCATAAACAATTTAAGACGACCCATACAGCGCTGTCAAATATATATCTTCCAAAAACACTCTGAAGGCTACCTGTCAGCAAAGTTACACAATACGGCAGCTGTGGGGAGCAGCTGTGGTCGTGTTCAAGCAAAAACTTGTCAACGATAAAAAATGTTACGCCGACGCCAGAGCAAAAGAAAAATATTCTAAATCTGACACAAACGATGGTCCGAGATCGTGTGAGGGGCGAGAAGTGACAAATTTTGGTCCGAGAGCTGGTCGACAGTTTTGGGTAGGATTTGATGCAAGCATAAAAACTATTCTGTAATTACCTCTCATATAATGTCCACACTGAAAATCTAGCTATGGACTAGTCGAGCAGCTAAATCAACCCCTCATACCATCAAAGTGAAAATGGAATATTTAAAGAGTAAAACAATAAATAATCTACATTTGGGTTGCATTTGATCCTTTAACATTACCAGATGCTTGCAAATTTATTTAGCAATATTTAATACATCTTGATGTTTGCTTCAATGTCGTTATTTGCAAATGTTAGTTAGTTTAGAGAAAAGCTTAATTAAGGCCTTTTTCTAGGTTATGTCACATTGCAAGGCATTCTTCTTTTATTGTTCCACTGTTTGCGTGGGCAATTAAGCTATGTAATCATTTAGAATTTAAGAATGTAATATGTGGCATTAGGTACTTAAAAATGTAGATTTTTCTTTCTTTTTTCATTTTGGAGATATAGGGACCAAAAAAAAAGTAAAAAAAGTAAAGTAAAAAGATCTTTGTTTTTAAGTGATGCCACATATCACATTAAATCTAAATTATAACATATTATGGCTTAACTGTCCACTCAAACAGTGGAGCACTAAAGAATGCCCTGTAATATGTGGCACAACCTAGTCCTTATATCTCCAAAATGAGGATTACATGTTTGACAATAACAACAATTGCTGATTTAGACTTCCTACTCCCCAACCAGGTATCTGTGTTATGGTAATAAAAAAGAGGTATAGGACAAATCATCCGCCCAATTACCTGCTCAAAAATATCGATCAGCTCTTCAACTATTTGGTGTTTTCAGAAGGGTCACCGAACACGATTGGACGTGAAAAATTTTCCACGCTCTGCATTCATAATTCTGTGGTTTGTGAGGGTCTTTATTTGAATAAGTAAAGTGGTGACGCGTCGTTCCCTTTGTGAAAAGTGTGTACGTATTTGAGGGTATCCGGTAATGTGTGAAACTAAACACATTGACCGTAGTATTACATTTATATTGTAACTAGCTGACGCCGCGCGGTTTCACCCGCGTGGTTCCCGTTCTCGTAGGAATACGGGGATAATAAAAAGCCTATAGCCTTCCTCGATAAATGGGCTATCTAACACTGAAAGAATTTTTCAAATCGGACGCGTAGTTCCAGAGATTAGCGCGTTCAATCAAACAAACAAACTCTTCAGCTTTATAATATTAGCATAGATTTTACCCAAGAAATATTTAAAATTATTTTATTGAATTTTTCCGATGACTATGCAAGGCAGATCAATTCTAATATTAGTTCTTAGTTTTTGTTTGTCTAAATAATTGAGAACCTGACTTAGTTGTATAATAAAAGTAGCCGACGCGATTTCACCCTCGTTACCTGACTAAAGAATTCCGACACTTTCAACAATTATCCACATATTTGAATCTATTTATAAAAACGTTTACAAATGTAAAAAAACGTATTTATTGGTGAAACCCATGACAATCCGTTTAATAGTTTCGAGTTTATCAAAATAGACAGACAGTCGCCGCGAAGGACTTTTTATAATATGTGTGATTGTGTATATATGTTACCGTTAGATTGTAAACTGCTTTAGTTTATAATCTCACTCGTGATATTATAATCTGCCGTCATATTGTGAACTGAAAATACTGATTACAATTTAACGTGTAATTTTTCAGTATATTATAATCTATCGGAAGAAAACCGTTAAATTGTCAATCAAGATAAATTTACCATAGAGTTACAAAAATATTACAGCGGGCATAATAAAAATAGTAAAAAATTTCAATGGACAAATCAAAGAAAAAAGAAAGAAAATCGGAGGGGTGGCTTAATTTTTTTAAACGTTGTTATTCCATTAGTAAAATGTTGTTACTGTAAATTATAAGTATAATTTAGTAAAATCTAAAGTTAGTATGTGATGTCACAATTCTTGAAGTAGGTATTTTATTTTACTGGCATAATATGTGTTTCATCTCTAACTCTATGGACACAGAACGGTCTGCTGTAAGGCCGACCAATCAGAGGCGAGTTCGAACAGCTGACGTTTTAAGATTGCAATTACGATTGCAAAAATACGAGAACTTTAAGCTCTAAATATAACTTTAACAAGATTGAAAACAAATGGCCGTGTGTATAAAGAAATTGACTCAACCTTTGAGAAAATAACGAACCCTTTCACGAACATATTTCTCATGCTCCCAGCGTTCTCGCATGTTAAGCCTTGTTTACATTAGAGGTATCTCGAAATAATAAAAAAATAAAAAATCTTAAAAGATCTTCTTTAACAAGATAAATCATTGTTTGCGAACATTTCTATTGTTTTCGTTTCAATAACTTCACAATAGATCGTATCGTTTATTTGCCGATATATATACGCAGACCGAACCACTCTGACTCAGAGTTTTGAAGTGATACGGAATGAAACCAGTGATTAATTATTGTGCTAAAGTATGTCCTTGGTTACTATTCTAGACTACGATTACCTGCGAAGTGGAAGTACATTTGGAATGGCATGTTGGGATTAAAGTCTCATCAGAGTCATCAGGTGTCCCATTACAAATCCTCAAACCCCAGTACGTAAGGACTTTTAACATTTCGCTTACATATACCATAGTTAATGCGGCCGAGTAAAACATCAATACAGTATCTGTCCACTGTTTAAAGATTATCTACAAAAAGTACGATCACATAACAGGCTAGTAACTTTCCACGTGTAAGTGAAGCTTAACAAAGGCTTTGAAGTGTTTGCAAGATTTTGTGAATCAATAACAATGTTACATAACGTAGCATTACAAAGAGGCTTTCGTACGTCTTCCGGTGGAATGTAACGCGATATCGATGTACTCGTATATGTGATATTATAATATTTGATACCAAGAATGTTTCACTATTGTAGAAGTTATTACATGTCAGGTTTGGCTTATTGATAATTCTGGATTCAAACTACGTTATATGGTAAGTACCTTGGTGGTACCTTGACACATCTATACTTATAATAAATTAGTAGAGAGGTCAATTCTGTGCATGAAATATATTTTCAAAATAACTATCAGGGGGTGATTAGTGGTCGATACTGATGCCAAAAATGCAATCAGTAAAATTTTTGTCTGTCTGTCTGTCTGTCTGTCTATCTGTCTGTCTGTCTGTCTGTCTGTATGTTCTTTATAGAAACAAAAACTACTCGACGGATTTTAACGAAACTTGGTACAATTATTCTTCATACTCCTGGGCAGATTATAGTATACTTTTTATCATGCTATGATCAATAGGAGCAGAGCAGTGAAGGAAAATGTTGGGAAAACGTTACTCAATTTTTTAAGCTTCCGTGGCGTGATATGTTCGTTATCGAAACAAAAACTACTCGACGGATAGGGGACGTGGTAGGGTATGGAAGGGGTAGGGTCGGGGTATGGTAGAGGTAGTAGTAGGGTTTCACGCGGACGAAGTCGCTGGCGTCCGCTAGTAATACATAAATGTACAAGACCTTGGTCCTTCTTACTGAAACTTTGAAGTCTTCCCATTCTACTCGTAAGTTTTCCGCAATCAATCACGCTAAGCGTTAAAGGATTCTCCATCACCTTGATTGCTTTTCCCAATAGAATAGAATTAGCTATCTGTACTATGCGCAAGACAATATGATTATTTTACAATAAATATATGTTTTCGAAGGATTTCCTTTTGTTTATTTATTTGAATATAATTATAATTATGTGTTCCATCATGATGGGCAGATTAGAAGCCTATTACTATTTTGTCCTCATTTCGGATATAAGCATCTGGTGGTTTCTTGTAAATTTGCAATTAATTCATTATCTCCTATATTCGGCTTACTGCTGAGCTCGAATCGCCTGTCAGAATGAGAGGGGTTAGGCCAAAAGTCCACCACGCTGGCCCAATGCGGATTGGCAGACTTAAAACACGCAGAGAATTAAGAAAATTCTCTGGTATGAATTACTCACGATGTTTTTCCTTCACCGTTTGAGACACGTGATATTTAATTTCTTAAAATGCACACAACTCTTAAGGCTCTTCATATTTGCAATATAGTTGTTAAATTACATATATTATGTTACTTATGTATTTTATATACTTACTCATAGATATTCTTAAGTGTGTTACAAAATAGATACATGTCCTTCGTAAACAGGGCACAATAATGTCTGGAATGAAGGCCGGAGTTAATATAAAGGGATGGGCTATTGTACGAGGCAATGTTCGTTAACCCTGAGGAGATTATAATATGACGCATGGGCATGTCAATTTTAGACGTTCTCTTAAGACCCCTTTGATACGGATTTCACAAATTTTAGGTCACAGAATTGTCCCTAGAAGGCTATTAATTCCAAATATCAATTACTAGATACTCGCGACATTTTCTACTTGGAAAACGATGTTAAAATTTACGTCAGAACTTTATGTTGGATTTTTTTTTTAATTTTATAAGCCAGCGATTGGTTGTTACCATGCCAGATGGTAAGTAATGATGCAGCCTATTGTTGAACGTACTTGTCTTGCCTAGACGGTGCCTATTTACTCTTGACTTGAAGAACTTCAAGATACCTACCTAAGAGGAAAACGGAATCTGGAAGGGCATTCCATAACTTTCCAGGAAATCGGGAATGAAGAGCCAAAATGCTCCGTAAGGGACATCAACTACGTATGAATGTAGATTCCTGCGAAGCTTGGAACTTTGGAAGTTCGATGATAAAAGTTTGAAGTAGGAACTAGAAAGAAAAGTTCACTTTATCTAACGATAGAAACAACTTCAAAGAGAAAACAGATCTTTTAGATCTAAGAGGTACAGACAGAGGAAACTACTTTGTATTTAAACTATCAAAGTCACTCAATACATCATATTGAATGGTTTTCTTTTAAATAACAATTTACGCTTCTGATTCAGTAGTTTTTACTTTGTGTCACTAAGTGTTGCAATGTAACGATACTATTTTTCCACGTTACTTTAATATAACGTTCACTTAACTGACTCAGCGACGCTATGAGGGGCGTAACCTAAGATTTTACTTGAGAACATAACGTGAACTGCAATTTCCTCCCAGGGGATACTGTACGTGCTCCCAATATTCCTAATGTATGGGTCACACTAACGTTTCAACCCTTATTTATCATATGTCCTACGAAAAATAAGTTTTAAGTATTTTACAACAGCTGATGTCAAAAGACATTTTTTAATCGACTTCAAAAAAAGGAGGAGGTTCTCAATTCGACGCGTATATTTTATTTTAATTTTAACACAAAACTCAACCGATTTTCATGAAAGTCATTTTCATTTTTGATTTTCATGCGAACGGAGTCGCCGGCTGCTGTTCAATTAATAATTTTGACCAATACAGTCTACGAAGCGGTAATCTCCGTGAGACCAATAGTCTCGTAAAAGTAGACCAATAATATATGTCTCAGACCAATTATAGAAGGACCTGTGTCGTACTCATAGTCACGAACAAAATTGTCTGTCATTTTAAGAGGAAAACGAGCTTAAATTTGGTATATATCTTATACTGAACTAGAAGTTTTTGCCCGTTTTTTATACAATTCAATTACACAAAAAGGTATTTTTCCGGAGCTCTTTAACCGACGAACACGATTACAACTATTTAACATCGATTCTATAGAGACAGTTTTTATAATCGCATTAGATCGTTGATATACTTTGACAGAAAAGTAATGTCTAGAGAGGCAGGTCCTATACAATAATGGGTCTGAGATATATGTATAAGGAACGATGTTTGGTGTCTGTTTTAGAGACAGTTGAACACTTCCGGGGGAAAATCACTTTCTAAGTTCAGAGTGAAATTTGAAAACGAGTTGGGGTAAATTCAATTACTTTTGCTCGGAATCATCTATGTTTGTGTGGTATTTATTGTCCTATCTAACTTTGCCCGTTTGTTTTGTACGTGTAAGAGGCACATTTTCGAACCCGTCGAATTAATTTTAGTCTTTCGGAACAAGCTAGCTGTGCCCCGTGGTTTTACTTGTAAATGAGGTGGCCCAGAAACTCAAAAAGTTTTTGGATTGCATTGAGTGATATTTCCTGAGCCGTGATCCCTGAGCCGTGATAGCCCAGTGGATATGACCTCTGCCTCCGATTCCGGAGGGTGTGGGTTCGAATCCGGTCCGGGGCATGCACCTCCAACTTTACAGTTGTGTGCATTTTAGGAAATTAAATATCACGTGTCTCAATCGGTGAAGGAAAACATCGTGAAGAAACCTGCATACCAGAGAATTATCTTAATTCTCTGCGTGTGTGAAGTCTGCCAATCCGCATTGGGCCAGCGTGATGGACATTGACATTATTGGCCTTACCCTTCACATTATGAGAGGAGACTCGAGCTCAGCAGTGAGCCGAATATGGGTTGATGACGACGATATTTCCTAGATTTCCTGTACTATACGTGAAGGATCTGGAGTTGGGTTCGAGCCCTACAATATTATTTGTTAGTAAAGTGATTTATAAAGGAGCATAAAGCCTAAGACTTCCCACCCTAAAATGTTAAAAAATGTTTGGCTGAAATTCCATACCAATAATGCGTTGGAATTTTTAAACTGTCCCCAAAATATTGAGCCTCGAAAAAATTCCAAGTGTAGTCTTTCAGCAATTTATCATTGCCCTTTGTTGCCGGGCTAGGTGCAAAAAAAGATAAATGACCGGTTGACCTCCAGCTAATTTGTCAGCCAATATAGGTGGATCGTTATCTTTATCGGATGCTGTTTTGAATTTTGAATTTATTTCTGCAAGATAACGGCTAACCAAAAATAAAAGTTATGAAGACTTTTCTGACTGAAAATACATTGTTGAATTCATTACTTATCAGAAATTAATTGTTAAAATTTAAAAGCCTTTGCAAATTAAAATTAGTTTACATTTTTATTTAAAGTTTGTTTTGGCTTTGGTTCTACAACTACTTGGCATTTTTACCTCAAACAGAAGACTACCCTACCCTTACCCTACCCCTACCCTACCCCTACCCTACGTTGAAATTTTTCCTGAATTTTCTTTGCTATAAACCTCACGGAGCCCGAGACCTTTTTAACGAATGCAAAACCGTGGAAATCGGTTCGTGCGTTCTGGAGTTATAGCGTCAGGAAGGAAAACCCGAAGTTTTTTTTATATATAAAAAACATCCTATGTCCTTCTCCTGGCTCTAAACTACCTCCCTGGCAATTTTCAGCTAAATTGGTTCAGCCGTTCTTGAGTTATATGTGGAGTAACTAACACGACTTTCTTCTATATATATATATATATATATAGATTCAAAAGCCTTTGCAATTTAAACTTTTATTTAAAGTTTGTTTTGGCTTTGGTTCTACAAGTACAGGGCATTTTTACCTCATTCGGAAGACTATTTCTAATTTAATTTTAACTGCACAGGAGTGGCAGGTGTGGGTAGTCCACACTTGCCTTGTGTATTATTATATTATATTGTTAAATTAATACTATCCTAACTAGATTATGACTTCTTACTGCAGCTTTGTTAACTCTGTGTTCTGGGTATTGTTTTACTATGTTTCTGTTTTAAATTTTCTTTTCTAATCATTGTATTTTTTTTAATTGGCTGGTGGAAGGTTTTGGCTGTGGCTAGTTACCACCCTACCGACAAAGACGTACCGCCAAGCGGTTTAGCGTCCCGGTACGATGTCGTGTAGAAACCGAAAGGGGTGTGTCCAACATTATCACTTAACATCAGGTGTGATTGTAGTCAAGGGATGACTTGTATTATATTTATATTAATTGTGAGAGTTTTCTCTTTCACGACCCAAAAGTTGGTTTTAATAAGCATTCCGTCCTGCGGCCCGCATGAAAAAGAACATTTATTCCCCTTCAGTTATTTCTCCTTCTTACTCTATTCCTTCCCCTTCCCCTCCTTCTATTTATATTATATTATATAGAATATGTAATTGTATTATATTTCTTATTAAAATATAATTATTATAATTAAAAAAAGACAAATAAAAAAATAAACAAGGATTTATTCTGTTTAAAAATACATCACAGTTATATTCTGAATGTCAAACTTAGTTTTAATACTAACATAATATGAAATAGGGATTATTTTAATGCTTGTTTTTTTTTCTTGTTACTCTTTCATACGTAAAAAAAGTCACTACTGAAGGAATTTGGATTTCACCAACCTCCTTTTATAGTGACTAATATTCTTTTAATGAAAAGTAAACAGGAAGTAATTTTGTTCTTTAAATTACATGTCATTTTCACTACCACAATATGAACGTTTAATATCCATCATACTTCTACGAACAGGCGAGTCACTACAGAGTCATTTACATACTGTCAAAATATATTACATTTTACATTTTTACCTGTGTGAATTACACAAACCATATACCTACATGACTATAAGAACCAGTGGCGAAGCGTGCCTTGTATCATATTGTTTTTTTTTTAATTTGGTCATTTCTGAAGTGAAACTATGAAATTTTTTGTTTTTTTTTCGGGAAGCACCAGATTAAGTGACATTGTAGATTTCATTTAACCAATTTTTGCTTTAACACGTAAGGGACCCCTGTAAACCAGGGGCCCCATATCATTGATACGGCTGATACGGCGGTAGCTACGAATAAAAACAACTATTAGGATCCCTGATAGATTTCAATTCGGTCAATGTATGCGTATCAAGAGTCACAACTTTCAAACTTAGGAAAGAGGATCACAAAGGATGTTTTCATACTTTAAAAATGAGGCGGAGCTTTCTGTAAAGTCAGTTTATTTTTTTATTCTTTACAAGTTAGCTCTTGACTACAATCTCACTTGATGGTAAGTGATGATACAATCTGAGATGGAAGCGTGCTATCTTGTTAGGAGGTAGATGAAAATCCACACCCCTCTCGGTTTCTAGACGACATCGTACCGGAACGCTAAATCTTTGCCTGGTAACTAGCCACGGCTGAAGCCACCAACCAGACCTGGACCAATTAAGAAAACCTCAATCGGCCCAGCCAGGGATCGAACCCAGGATCTCCGTCTTGTATGCCACGCATGCCACTGCGCCACGGAGGCCGTCAAAAAGTTGTAAAAAGCTTGAAGGGTCTGGGTTTTTACTTGGACCAAGACGCGGATTGTGCTAGTATAGCTTGCAAATTCACAACTTAATTTTAGGCAAGTTACCCAAGTCGATTACATGCGCGTAACCTCCGCCTTTTTATGGCCAATAAAGAGCATGTTAATATTCAATACGGGGATTTTATAAGGAAAGTTTTCTCGTTAGTTGTCCCGAGTTGAGGACTGCCGCTACATGTGAGTGTTAAGGTTGCTTCTCATGGTATGTGATAACACGAATGACAGTTATTGCGTTTCAAGTGTAAGCGTCACATGCTGTCTGCGCCTGCGCATACGAGCGAGCCGAAGCGTGCGGGACGAAGCGACCAGGGGTGTGATTCCGCTATTTTATACTCGTCGATGTAATGCTCGCCTTTAACAAGTTTTATTGGAATTTAAACTCTGTTTCTATTAGATGTCACAAATAAAATGATAGTGATATCAACGAAGTTGCCAATGGAAATGAGCGATGTCACATCGCTGTAACTTTACAGAATGCAGGGGTTGGACTTTCGCGACGCACGGCGCAGTACTGCGCATCAAAGTTGCGAACAAATTGTCCCGTTTTACTTTGTATATTATATTTAATAAACTTGTTATACAGTATCACAGTTGCTTTAATTAACGCATTAAGGTCAGAACTCCTTCTCTTCACGACACAAGGCGCTAAAAGCTAGTTGCGTCTCTGCATAAGTCATCGCCATACAATGCATACAATGCATAATGTAACACACGAATTATATAATTCGAGGGCTATTCAAGACATTTTGATGACAATGATTTTTCTGATTAATCTATAGTAATATTATAAAGCAAAAGAGTTTATTTGTTTGATTGAACGTGCTAATCTCAATAACTACTGGTCCGATTTGAAAAATTCTTTCAGTGTTAGATAGCCCATTTGTCGAGGAAGGTTTTAGGCTATACATTATCTCTGTATTCCTACGGGAACGGGAACCACGCGGGTGAAACCGCACGGCGTCAGCTAGTACCTCATAAATGTTATATCAAAAACACTTTGATCTCAAAAATCTTAAATGTAGATATTACAAGAAAGTTAACAATTCCTTATGAAGAAATGGAAACTTTAAAAACTATATTTCATGTGATTTGACGATGGTTTTGATAATGATTTACATGGAAGGATGAAAAATCGATGGATTTTTGCCAAAACAAACTTTTAAGTTAAATTATTGAGTTAAAGCAAAAATACTAGTTAGTCACATAAAGTTTTTTATGTCTGAATGTTCGTCGTCCGAAATAATGATGGCGTTATTATTATAAGAACTACTCGTAGTATCACATCCCATGGAAAGCTACCATTACAAAGCTGCCTCGCGACACGTGTTGGGTCTTTGCAATTAGTTATTTTCGCTACGTGACAAACATTTTCAATAGTTTGCGAAGATTCGAGACGGTTTTAAAATTATTAGATTGTTGTTCTTGTTTGGAAACTGAAAAGTGGCCTTAAAGCTGCCAACTTATGGATGTTATTACACGATATACTGTTCCGGTTGTTACTTAAAACTCTAAACTGACGAGGCAATTATTCTGTACTAGCGGACGCCCTCGACTTCATTCGTCCTTTATTATTAACCCATATTTGGCTCACTGCTGAGCTCGAGTCCTCTCAGAATTAGAGGGGTTAGACCAATAGTCTACCACACTGGCCCAATGCGGATTGGCAGACTTCATACACGTAGAGAATTAAGAAAATTCTCTGGTATGCAGGTTTCCTAGACGCCCGCGCCTTCGTCTGCGTGAAAATCAATGTAAACTTACAACCCCTATTTCACCACTTAAGGGTTTGAATTTAAAAATTCTTGAATTACATTATATTTGGTATTTTTTTTATGAATTATGAGAAAAGGAGATGGTCCATTTCAGGTCCACTCTTGTACCCCGTATTATTAAAATTTAAAAAATACAAGGATTTTATTAAAATCTAAATGAGTGAATAAATCTAACCAAAATATAAAGAAATAAATTAAATTAAAACCCAAGTTTTTGAGTTATATCAAGATGGCGCCCTTAGAGCAACTATGACATGACAATTAACAGCAAACGTCAAATCAACTACTGCATTGAAAATGTCATCAATCCGCCATTATTACCCATAATAGTTTTGCATTTCTTGGGAGAGAACTAATATTATTTCGAAAGAATTAACGTAAATTCGTAGATTTGTAGTCAAAAAAAGTGAAAAAAAAATCATTTTCTTTTATTTCCGCCAGGGTACATACAATAACTGATCCTGGGCTCCATAAAATTTTGAAACATCTTTTTAAAACCGTAACTCTGAAAATGGACGACTTTCCATACAAACTTTCAACCCCTATTTCACCCTTTTCTCTTTATATTTTAAAAGTAGCATGTGTTCTACTCCAAAGTCCCATTTAGCATAATATAAAAATTCATTTTCATCGGTTCAGCCGATTAGTTTATAATATTAGTAAAGATGAAACTGCTAATGTATCTCAAATATATTTTATTTGTAATTTTATAAATTAATTCCAAGAACAACATATTTTTAAAATAAATTTAAACTAAGAATCAACAGTAAATTAAAGTAAAATTTATAATAAATAAAATAATTATATTAAATACACACCATCCAATTGTTCACCCAGAGGCAAGGTACCCAATACGCTGGCGCTATTACCTCTTTGGATAGCAAGGCTTAACATCATGTACTGTACCGTAGGTATACTTATAGTCTATTTCTTTTAGTGACCAACGTTTCATTTTAATTCATTAAAAACTAAAAATAAGTTATAACATTTGCCATTATCTAAATGAACGATTATTCTCTCTAAAGATAGTAGATAATTTAGTGCTACTGCGCTACCTCAGAGCTATCTCAGTCGAAGTTAAGCCACGGCTTTGGAGGCGTAAGTGAATTTTGGTTACGAGACTCCCCTACAGGATTATTGTGCAACTAACTTGTGGTTATAACTCGCCGAAGTTCTCGTCTGGTTTTAAGTAATGTCTACAAACAAAGCGTTGCAGCGGAGAAATGGAAACTGCTTTAAATATACGCCAAGTTAGGCGACTATGTACAACTTAAATAGCTTTAACATAAATTGATATTTTCGACAAAGAGCTTGAGAGCCATCAGAGGAACTGCGTTCATGTTCTATATTAAGAAAATCCTTAAATTTGGTGCTGAATTATTTATCCTAATAAGTGTAATTAATTTTATCCTGATAAGTGTATTCATGTTTTTCACAGCCTGTGACATAATATATTTTTCGTAAATATTTTTATACTGTTAAAAAACAACCGAAGAAGGGTAATTAAATTCGAAGACGACAATTACGGCTCTTTACAGCGCGCCATTCGCTGGGAAGTTAAAAAGTAATAAAATTTGTTACTACCCTCGTGATAATATAATTCACTATCTTATCTCCGTGACGCCATTAAAAACTACTTGGAAAACGTACTTGAAGTACCGTAAGCACAAGCATTACTGTGAAAGAATCATTTATTTTGTATGTCATATAACTTTGTAAATATCACCAGCTGAAGCCCCGCGGTTTAACTCGCGTAGTTCCCATTCCCGTTAGAATACGGGGATAAAACATAGCTTATGACTCTCACAAATAACGTAGCTTTCTATTGGTAAAAGAAAGTAAATTCTGTTCAGTAAATCTAGACATTGCCCCTACGACTCTTTATTTTATAGTAGTTAAGTATTGATACACATACATTTCATTCTTTACAAGCGATTTAGCGTTCCGGTACGATGTCCTGTAGAAGTTAGCCCGCTTGCATCTTAGACTGCATCATCACTTACCATCAGGTGATATTGTAAAGAAGGCAAACTTGTAAAGAATAAAAAAAAACCTAGTTCAATGATGCACTACTGCACTCAAGAGTTATAAATTCACTTTAATTGGACAAGACTCACTGTTATGTAACCCAAATTACTAATTTAAAACTAGCTATGTAAAAACAGCAGTGTATACGAATATTTGAAATTCCAACCACCGATATTAAATTTTATATAAATGTAGGGTAGCGTTAACACAGCGTTCCATTAAAATATTGCCGTATTTGGCTCGTAGTTTACATGTTCGGACGCAAAATACAACATTTGGCAAATAATCTAATGAGGGTCGTACAGTTCGGTCGACGTCGACCCTTCATAATCGTCGTGATTTGCTTACCTACTACATTTACCATGAATTTAAAATAGCAGACATCTTTTTAACCACTTTTAACACGGGACATACGTATGCCCAGTAATTGATCGACTCTTGAACGCCCACGGGACATACGTATGCCCGGTAATCGATCGACCCTTGAACGCCCACGCTTCAGCTCAGCGAGTTGCGAAACTGAAGTGGCAGTGGGCAGGCCACATAGTTCGAAGAGCCGATGGACGTTGGGGTCCCAAGGTGCTGGAATTGCGACCCCAACTTTCATCGGCTATTCGAACCATGTGGCCTGCCCATTGCCACATCAGTCAGTGACTTTGGTTCGTTTGCGGATCTCCTCATTTCTGATTCAATCACGCAGAGAAACTTTAGCATAGCTCGCTCCATCAGCCACTGAGTGACTTTGAGCCTTCTTCTCGTAATGAGACCCATAGTTAGCGGCCAAGTCTCGGATCCTATCATCACTGGCAACCCGCACTGTTCACCTACATTGGTGAGTACCTACCTACAACCGTGAGTAAATCAAAACCTGGCACATAGAGTAAGTTAAAACGATTAATATAACTAATACAAAAATGTATTCAGTTCATTAAGCGGCAATTTTAACACCCTTTATTTTTGACGCCGCTGTTCAGAGTTTTGTTTTCGCGTTCATAAATTATCCTTCTCCGTAAATGTGTCGCTAGCATTTAAAAATCCATCATAATAAGTGGCAAGTCACCGCCGCACCATTTATATGCTGTCAGAAGGAGTGACAGTTCGGCTATGTGGATTCATAATAAAATTAGTTGCATGAATAGAGAAGTGACCTATTTTTAACCGACTTCAAAAAAAACGAGGAGGGCTTCATATTATTTTCTAACTGATGATCAGTTTGAAGGTGGTGCTAAACCGGTGTTGTGTTACTTTAAGCCGTTTCTGAAAGAACTATATGAAAGAACACTGTCTGAAATCCTAAACCTTTAAGATATTCTTACATGGCATAAATAAATACATCATCGGGATAGCACCGCCTTCAAACTGATCATCAGTTAGAATATAATACGATACATAGAATTAAGTATGAAGTTAAATTTCGCTTTTTGTTTAGTCAGTATGCTTTATGTTTTTTAAGCCGGTTGATTTTTTTTTTCTAAAATTTTTTTAACTCTAACTCAAAAAAGATGTTATAAGTTTGACGTCGATGTCTGTGTGTCCGTGGCATCGTAGCTCTCAAACCGATGGACTATAAAATAATAATTGTTTAAAAGTCAGTTAAACATAGCAATGATCCACTGTTTGACTAATATCGATACAGTAAGAGTATCAGCTGTTTTCCAAAATGATGTAAATCTATTTAAATTAAATGTATTTGACTGATATGCCTAATAAAAAATTATTAGTCGAAAAAACAATTAGCTATGCGAATAAAATATATTACCGAATCCACAACACATACATGCATGGATGAAAAAGCATTAAACTTATAATTATTATTTTAGTGTTTCTAGATCACCACATACAATTGTGATGTCTCAAACGGTGGAGGAAAACATCGTGGTGAAACTTGCATACCAGAGAATTTTCTTAATTCTCTGCGTGTGTGAAGTCTGGCAATCCGCATTGGGCCAGCGTGGTGGACTATTGGCCTAGCCCCTCTCATTCTGAGAGGAGACTCGAGTTCAGCAGTGAGCCGAACATGGGTTGATATGGGTTGATAACGACATATAATTGTCAGGTCTTCCCAGAAACTAGGACCACAGTGATTAATTAATATAACAGTTCAACGGTCCCAATCATTTCCGTATAAATCCAATCTCTGATGTAGTGTTCTCATTGAAATGTAGAGTACAAACGTCCGTGCCGCCACATTCGATTGTAACACTACCGCAAAACCAATTACAAAGATGGATTACGCTAACTACCTACAGATTTGGGCTTCAATTTGTGGGCCGATATATTTTAATCCCGATCCACGTATGCTACGTGAATAATTGGCTCGAAATTTGAACTCGATTCAGATTAACGGAAATTAATTTAAATGCGGTAGTGTACATTCACAACTCACTACCCTTTTGAATTACGAAGCTTAACTTTTAATCTCTTAGCTCATAGCTTTTTGTTTTTTTTTTAATGCAAATAGGCTCGCGTTTGACCATGATCTAACCTGATGGTAAGTGTAGATACAGTCTAAGATGGGACACGCTTGCCTAGAAGGTGCCTATTCACTCTTGTTTTGAAGATACCCAAGTGATAAGATAGCTCAGTACACAGAACATGAAGCACTCCGTGAACTTATACACAGAACAGAACATGAACTCCGTGCTTCATTTTGTTCTGTGTATGTGTTGACGGCCTCCGTGGTGTAGTGGTATGCGCGGTGGATTTACAAGACGGAGGTTCTGGATTCGATCCCCGGCTGGGCCGATTGAGGTTTTCTTAATTGGTCCAGGTCTGGCTGGTGGGAGCACCACCCTAGCGTCAAAGACGTACTGCCAAGCGATTTAGCGTTCCGATGCTGTGTAGAAACCGAAAGGAGTGTGGATTTTCACACTCCTCCTAACAAGTTAGCCCGCTTCCATCTTAGATTGCATCATCACTTACCATCAGGTCAGATTGTAGTCAAAGGCTAACTTGTAAAGAATAAAAAAAACTTAAGCTGGCTCAGTACGATTGTTTCTATAACTCGATATCGTGAACTTCAACTTCGTGACTCATTGAGCTATGTCGGTAACTTTGGCCATTCTACAGATCTCCTAATTTCTGATTCGATCACACTGAGATACGTGGTAATGGGCGGGGCACATAGTTCGAAGAACGGACGTTGTGGTGTCAAGGTGTTGAAATGGCGACCCCGAATGGAATGGCAGTTTTGGTGCTCTAAAACAGGTGGACTGGCTACATCCGGCGAATCGCATGTAATCGCTGGATGCAGACGACTCAGGATCGTGATGTATGGCAGTCCCTACAAAAGGCAGCTTATGCCCTGAAGTGGACGTCCATTGACTGATTATAACGCTATTAATGATGACGTGTGAGCTTTGAATTCATCTTCATATCTCTCAATCATGTCAGAAAATAAGAGATAGATATTATATTCGAAGCTTTCTAGTTATAAAAGCATAGTTACAGAATAGCGCTATAGTTCTAATATTATTTCAATTTTCTGATAACATTAAACTAAGTCAACCATAAAAAAAATGGAACATGTAGCTAACACTTGAGTACGAAAATGCCACCACACCATTTACCCTTTAGTTTAAATCAACCCTTTAAGACAAGAATCATTGAAATCATCCGAGAAATTCACAGAAACATATATAAATAAAAGTTTTATGCTTCGTTGAACATCTAATGATAATTTTTAGCATATTTTCCCACATCTCTTACGTAATTGTTCAAATAAAACTACAAATTAACCTTCAAATAACACTTAGGCACGGTAGAATAACACCATGTCTCCGTTACCATCATAAATCACATTACTTTCTGGTAACCTTTAAATATTTTGCTGTCTCTGAAATAATATTATGAACCATATCGCAAGTGACATTTTGCACCCCCTCTATATGTGTAGAATATCTAATTTCGTTCTTTTTACTTTTACATAAGTTTATCATACTTTATATATGTGTACTTGTATAATAAGGAATTTATCTGCCGCAAAATTTAATTAAGCTTAGAAAAACAGTAGTAGCCTACTAAATAAATACGGCTGTCTAATACACCTAATTAGAAACAAACCAATTACAAATTTTATTAAGAATACATCTAAATAGAACTTTTAGTTTATTTAAAGAGCTGATTGACCTTGGGGTTCCAAGGAACTGGAATGGCAGCCCCGCTTCGGAGAATGCAGTGTTCTGTGTTGGGCGAACCCCACTTGTTAAATCGAAGACATCAAACGGGTTACAGGTTTACAGGGAACCGCTGCAGGCGGCATAAGAAGATAATTTTAGAAGTCAATAGAAGAGGCCAGGACTAGAAGAGGACGTCTATATTTGTATATTACTAAACGGATTTTCTTCAAAATTAAATTAAAGACCAACCAAAGTTATGAGGTAACAAACATTCAATCAATTTTGATTCAAGATGAAGATCAAAAAAAAAAAATCATTCAAGAATCTCATCCTTTTTTTGAAGTCGTTTAAAAAAGAAGAAGAAGACGGTACCTACAGTACCAAGTTAGTACCTACCTAACTATTAGCTATTTGGTAAGAGGAGTTCACCGCTTTTACTGTACACAAATAAAACCCATTTTGCATTGAAACTGAATCATTAAATCGAAATAATGGACGTAGACAAACAAAAACCGCCGCATCTGCATAAGCTGCCTAAATCCGGATTTTTCCAAAAGCGTTGTAAATATATTTGCAACGAGCGTTTGGTTTACTTTTTTATTCTTTTTTATGGTATTTTTGTACTTGATTACGCTATTGCGTGATTACTTTTGTTTAAAGGTCATACATAACTTTTAATAGGGAAAAATACAACATCTTAAAAAACGATTTTATTTTCTCGGTGATACTCAATGTTGTTCTAGTCAGAAGATAATCTATTATTAAAAATTTCTTCCCCTAATATTTCCTACTATTATAAAGTTCTTCTCTGTTCGACTTATAACAGTGGAATTCAAAGAAACCTTCTTTGAAAACCAGGGACACCCTCAGAGAATCATTCACCCGCTGGGCGTCAATTTTTAATTTTTGTTATAATTTGTCGTTATTTTGATGTACAATAAAAAATAATTCATTCATTAAAAAATTTGGTCATTCGTCAAAACTAATTATCATACCACGTTTAACCACAAAACATTTTGGCTTTGGTTTGGGGTTGTACTTATAATTATGTGAACCACCCATTGAATGTGAATTCACCCACTGAATAAGGAACTATTGTTATTATATATTAATAACAGTTAATCCCTACCTTCTATAATATTTTAAATTCTCTTTC
The DNA here is from genome assembly GCF_947172395.1 of Bicyclus anynana. Classification (NCBI taxonomy): domain Eukaryota; kingdom Metazoa; phylum Arthropoda; class Insecta; order Lepidoptera; family Nymphalidae; genus Bicyclus; species Bicyclus anynana. The sequence goes on along the minus strand of NC_069097.1, from coordinate 6,508,219 downwards.
ATAAAGTCGTTAAGTTTTTCTTGTAGGAAGGCCTAACCATATAGTGGGTCTTAAAAATATCCTGATAATGAAGATTTTTTTTTCCCTATTATTAAATACGATCCCTATTTAAAAAAATACGATCTAATATATTTATGTGACTAATTAGTTAGTACCTAATTCGACTTTAACTAAGCCTATAATATTTATTATCATTTTACAAAGATAATGTTCGATACAAAGATCTTTATGTATGCATTAGGCTAGTCGCAGGGATTCGCTGGATACAAGCGGCGCAGGGTCGTCATGTTTTTAGTCCCTAAAAAATAGCCTATGTCCTGCAGTGGACGTCCGTCGGCTGATATGATGATGGTGACGAACTTCCAATAGATTAACATGTCTCAAACTAACTTTTACTATATGTATTTTGTTTATAACACATTCTCGGAAAGTATCTGTTATTTCAACAATTTTAATATTGTAATGTATCTCATTATGCACATGTGCCGTAATGTAATGTAAAATGCACATGTGCTGTAATGTAATATACCTTTATCATCCGTCTAAAATCGAACGGTACTTTTTTAAACCTTAGCAAAAAGTTTTTATGTCAGATAAGTGCTCAACATTTTATGAATAAAATTAACTTTGTGAGATAAATTATGATAAATAAATATTTAATTATTTCATTTTAATAATTTTGACAATAAATGACAATCATATATCTGTAACACTATTATATTATTTATTTCAACACTGGCTGTTTTTGGTGCATTTGCGTACATTTTGCGTAAAATTTGCGCTGGTGCTCGCACTGTGCTATCTGTGTAAATTTGTAAAAATGACAAGCGTGTTAAAATGTCATCAAATGGAAAACAGGCAAAGATGCCAATTAACTTTCAGAAACTGTGATCAAAGTGTGTTTCCTCGCAAAAGTATTAAACGTCGTATGACATACGTGCGCTTTGATAATTACAGCCTCTGCTTCCTTACTATAGCTCTCGCCAAGGCTCGAGCTGCAATATCGTCTCGGCTGTAATTTTCAACTTACCACACTTATATCATAATGTACTATTACATGGTTTTCAATGTAGAACTTAATATTACAATATCACTAGTCCACTTTTTACTAACTCCGTTGTGATTTATGATTGTATTTGTACTTGGATTGCCTCTATGTTAACGTGATGGTGAAATGATGATGATAATAGTAATTGAGCTGTAATAGCCCAGCCTCTGACCTCTGCCTCCGATTCCGGAGGGTGTGGGTTCGAATCCGGTTAGGGGCATGCACCTCCAACTTTTTCAGTTGTGTCATCATATCAGCCGATGGACGTCCACTGCAGGACATAGGCCTTTTGTAGGGACTTCCAAACATCACGATACTGAGCCACCTGCATCCAGCGAATCCCTGCGACTCGCTTGATGTCGTCAGTCCACCTGGTGGGGGGTCGGCCAACACTGCGCTTACTAGTGCGGGGTCGCCATTCCAGCACTTTGGGACCCCAACGTCCATCGGCTCTTCGCACTTTCAGTTGTGTGCTTTTTAAGAAATTAAATATCACGTGTCTCAAAACGATGAAGAAAAATCATCGTGAGGAAACCTGCATACCACAAAATCTTCATAATTCTCTGCGTGTGTGAAGTCTGCGAATCCGCATTGGGCCAGCGTTGTGGACTATTAGCCTAACCCTTCTCGTTCTGGAGGAGGCTCGAGCTCAGCAGTGAGCCGAATATGGGTTGATAATAATAGATATTACAACGAAAAACGAACAAACGAATCGTAACATCATTTAAATCATATCATCATCATCATCATCATCATATCAGCCGATGGACGTCCACTGCAGGACATAGGCCTTTTGTAGGGACTTCCAAACATCACGATACTGAGCCGCCTGCATCCAGCGAATCCCTGCGACTCGCTTGATGTTAAATCATATACCGCAGGGTAATTATTATTGTTTATCTTACCTTCCAAGATACGAACATAGACGAAGAGCCTTAATATTTGTTTAGTTCTATCCGCTCGTTAATAGCTCCTCTTCAAATATTACTTGTGAACTAGGAAGACGATGCAAGTGTTTCAAATGAAGTGGTAAGCACCGAACTTTGACGATAAATTCAGTTTATGTTAGGTCAAAATTGTTTCCGAGCTTGTCATCAACCAAACATCGATTATAACTTAACACGAGCTTTTAGTGAATTTCGTATTAGTTCAGTGGTTAGTTTATACGGGTTTGAAACCCTAGGTCGAATTAGTAAAGGTCTGGATTCAAATATTGGGTAGACTTTGAAATATTTTTGTTTTTTGTGAGAAATTCTCAGTAGAAAGTTCTATTATAGCATGGATTAACACATAGGCTACCTTTTATCCCTGAAAAAGTCCATGTTTCACGCGGGATTTGTGAAAAACTGAATTCCACGCGGACGAAAACGCGAACGTGCGCTAGTTTTATATAAAGCAAACATTAAATGGGTCAAAACAGCTGAAAGTTTATGACTTATCGTTTTGGCTTACAAAATACTCCATCCTATTCAGTGAGACCAAAACAATTGTGTAAAAACTTGTTTATTCAACCGTAAGGGATATGAATGGGAATGGACAGTGAATAAACATGTAGGTCATTTCGTGATTCCAAAACAAGAGTCATATTTAAAAAAATGAAATTCATCGGCTTTTCTGACTGGTTGACCCATCAATGTCAACATGTCAAATGCAGAGATCTACTAACTATAAACTAACTCCCTGCAAAGGCGAGGTTGCATGTATTTTGGGAGTAGCTGATACAAGTAGTGTGCATAATGGAAACCTATTAATAGGTGTTTATCGTGATTAAACTAAGAAAAAATCAAATGGTAACCAATCTTGAAAAGCAGGGAGAAATAAGGTATACCCTAAAATTAGAAGGTTCTATGCATACGAATAAATGTGAATTTTATACTGAAAAACACCGCCGCTGACATACAACTGCGTGATTGCTTTATAAATACGACAAGGCGTTCGGTCCCAGGCAACAAGTAGAACAATTTTACTATGCTAAGTATAGAAGTAATCTTGATTCCCGTTCTGTAAAACCTCAATATTTTTTTTCCAAGCATCTTACTTAATGGTTTTAATCAATACAAATGAGTTTCTATACAAATGTATGAGTGTACTAAGAGTGTATAACACTTCTGAGTGTGACTCCCACTTTCGCCAACCTCCTTTTATTTTTGTACGTCAAGCGATTTTCGATATTTTATTAATTGTCTATTTTAGAACAAGTTCTGCTCAAGACCAAAGAAAAGATTTTTTGTTTCAGAAAACTCTGCCATTTCACATTTTCTATCTATCTAACACTTAAAGTCTTAAACAGTGTACAATAAAAGAAAATGACATATTTCACTTTTATACATTTTCCAGCTTTATAGCCAGTTTTTCCAACAAACTTGCAGTTATTATGAAACAAAAGCTTTTGATATAACATTTCGTACAACCGAACAAGTTCCAGTGGTTAGCCTATGGTTTCAGATCACGAGGTTCTGGGTTCGAATTCAGGGTCAATATATGGCATCCTCATTTTTTCTTGCTTCTAAGAAATCGGTTATAAAAAAAATGCCTAAATAAGAAAAACATGTTTGCCTCGTTGGTAGTGGTTACTTACTCTATGTGGCTTTGGATCACATTTGGATCAGATTTTCTTTTTCTTATAATATTTTCAGTTAAAATTCTTAACCATTGTTTGAGAAGTTGATGTGACACCCACGTGCTTCGGAGAGCACGTTAAACTGCCGATCATTATCATTAATTCATCTGATAAGAGTTGTTAAATTTAACATTATCACTCTAACCCACCAAGCTGCATTGGAGCTGCATAGTGTAGTAGTAGTAGTAGTTAAAACAGGCTAATAATGATGGTTACACCCGAACAAAAGAAAGTATAAATGAAAACATGATAAATCTATTATCATTTCCGCTCAAGGAATCATCTTACTCCATATCAGAAATAGAGCGGGTGTTGGTTCTGATTTACGACGCCATTAAGAGCCCTTGAAATTTAATCAGCCCGCATAACTCAGGGGAAGGCATAAAACTTGATATGATTTCAAAAATATAAAACCATTTTCCTAAAGCATTCGGCTGAATGATGAACGCTCCAGTTTCTTTGGTAATGGACTCGGGGAATTTGAAATCAGATTATTATAATGGAAACTCTTTGTGACCTCTAAGAAAGTGTATTTTAAGTTTTTGAACCCAAACCCAAAGCCCCTATAACCTTAAAAAGCGAGTCGCAGGGCTTCGCTGGATGCAAGTGGCTCAATATCGTGATGTTTGGAAGTCCCTACAAAAGGCCTATGTCCTGCAGTGGACGTCCATCGGCTGATATGTTGATGATGATGATGATGAGGGGCTCAGACTATGGTCCGTTGTTCAGTACCTCTACCAAGTATGAGCCCTTAATATTGGTAGGTAAGTTTAAGGCAACTAAAAAAAAGAAATATTATAAATCAGAAATACGTCAGATTAAGATAAAATAAGTAGATAGCTAAAAGGTGTGCATTTCGAAAATCTGACGATTTGAGCATAACGTAATGGAATGGGAGGGTTCCAAAATTACAAAATTAAACTCATAAATTTCTGTTATCCAGCCACGAACGCGGTTATTTTTTTACTTATTTTGAATGAAATAATCTCCTGAATAACCGCTCATGTTTTCTGATGATTTAGTCTGTAGTTTCTCTCCCCACCGCTGAAAACGAAAAAAGTATATGACCATTTATTCTTTCTATTATCTAATCTACCAAATCTAATCGATTTCAATGTCGCTGTAGTAACTGCAAATTTAGCATCTCGGGCTCCCCTACTACAATACTATAGTCAATAATGGCCAAATTTCAAGAGTAAAATAAACTGTCACCCGCACCTTGCTACAGCACACGAGCTATAATTACTTAAGGACCAGTATTGCACCCAAATTCATGAACAAAATTGTCTGTCCTTCTTTGAGGTAGACGAGGTATGCACACATCGAAAATAGTTAACACCAATAAATTTTTTTTATGTCCATATACTACCCACTATTACAAATTTGATTTGCAAAACACACACGTGTTATTTTTACATAGATCAACAAACACATGTCTCTCTTAACAAAGAATGATCGATTTATTGATCGATGTTTTCCTGTTCCGGCTGAAGAATCGATTCTTTTTAAATATTGTCTTTATTACAAAATTGATAATTAACTTAAAAGAAGTAACTTTATCTTTTAGTAAACTAAAAGTAGTAAGCCATTTTTTATGCCACAACTACACAAACCGGCATTTAAAGGAGCTCTATATACGACGAAAATTATTACAACAATGAAACATCGATTCCATCGACGCCCATCGGCTGTTAATGATGATATTAAATATCTCTCTTCTTCTTGGTCGCATTCTTCATTGCTGAAGGTCGTGTCTGCACTGCAGTCCCTTCGATGTGTTGTTAACGATTCCCCTCCACACGGTCCAGTGCACAGCTTTTCTAATGGCTGTTGTTACAGGGAGTCCAGTGAGTGACTTAACCTGGTCAGACCAGCCGGTAAGTGATCGTTTCCCTTGCACCTTGCCCACCACTATTACTTTATCCAGGTTATCGAGAAGGCGACGGGCTATATGGCCAAAGTAACTCAAGATCCTCTGAATATATTTTTAACCAAATATATTCAGAAAAAAAAATAGATTCCTCTGAATATATTTTTAATAATCTGATATTGAATATATTTTTTTTTTAAATTTTAAAGACACACGTACACAATTTAAAAAAGACAGTTGTCTGTAAAGTCGATTTACTGACATAGTTGAACGTGACAACGACATAAGAAAATACTGATGGAATGGTTGCATGTTCGTTTTTCTAAAATACTATTTAATAATCTTCATAGACCAGAATATACCTACTTCATTTCTTGTAAAAAAAGTTGGCAACCCTAGAGCGAGGGAACGGCGCATGACGTCATCTTTTTTCAAGTGTGCAGGCTTCGAATTATAAGACTTTGTCACGTCAAAAAAAAATATCTACCTTCATTTCTAATTTGTTACTTGGTAAACAGCACACATCGAGTAGGGTTGTAGTGTGGGCCATTATAATCGTAATATTAATTTTGTCCAGATATACTTATCTTGCTAATATTTTCTGATAGTTTCACTGATTTGATGTTATTGCGATAACTTGGCAAGAAAGCAATATTAGTACACGACGCCATTTTGAAATCCCGCCGCCCACAAATTTCGGCTTTCTAATTTTGGCTGTCATTTGCGTTAATGTTGTCATAACTTGTACATAATGGACACAACCAACGTTCATAATGGTTACCTTAAATGTCAATAAAAATTTCGTAAGTGATATAAAAACTATTATTTTTATTTATTACTATATCCATTATTTTTAACATTGTTCACAAAAATATTACTTAGACGATAATTTATTATTGATTGTGGGTTTAAGTGTCAGTAAATAAATCTTTATTTATTAAACAATTCAATTTCTGATACAGATATACATTGTGCAAATAATACTCGTACAAAGTAATTTTTATAATAAAAAAGCATTTACAACGTCCCTCTGATTCTAAGCCTTTTTAGAGCTATGGGGGATATAGAGCTTAAATTTACCAAGTCCCTCCTCTAAAATCATTAATTTCCCAACTTCAAACTGAGGATTTGCTCTGACTAAATATTACTGGATCATAACCCGACCCTGCACGGCTATTCTCTAACGATGTTTTGTATAACTCGCAAGTGCGAGTTTCGAATTCACCGCTATCTTTCTCATTCTCTAGTATCGTGTTAAACAGAGAGAGATAGAGGTGAATTCAAAACTCGCACTTGCGAGTTATAAAAATATCGTTACAGAATAGCCTAGCAGGTCTCGAACCCAGAACCCACGACCTCGTAATCCAAAGCCACATAAATTAACTACTGGATCAAAGAGGCAATTTGAGTACACAAAAATTGCATTATTTGGTTCCTAATTTCATATAAACTCGACATCAACATTCGAGAAATTCTCTGCAGTTAGGAGTGGTGACGTCACAAACTATAAATCTTATTTAATAGTCGCGGATAACGCTGCGCGGCTGTGTGGCGGAGTTCGTTATTATACGCTTGAGGTCTATGCAAGGGAAATATTCGAAAAACTCAGGAACAAGGTTTCCTAGGTACTTAAATTAGTAAATATTTTCATTTAAATATTCGATTACAGGTGGTATTAACTTTCATTATTTATGTTATTGGAGAGGGGAGGTATCAGTGTTGGTTTAAATGAGAGGGTATTTGATGACTTGAGCACAGTTGCTTGTGACGGTGTAAACACACCGTCACGCTGCCAGTCGCGTTAGTGATTTTGTGGAATAACGGTTTTTATTGTAGTAATTGTTTATAATGAATTAATGAATTGTTTACCTATGTTAGTAACATACTTTCAGCCTTCATGAAATTAGGTATGTTTAGCTAAAGCAGGCTATAAGGGAGATAACAGATTGAAGGTTCTGAGATTCAGGTTTAAACTCCGCAGCACAAGTGTAATAATTAAGTGTAATAATTTGCTTAATGCTTTAGACACGACTGAAGTAAAACGTCTTTCATCGTCCGTTCGTCTAACCCGATTACCCTTTTCGTAACGAATTCAGCTTACTCTCCAAGTTAAGCGAGAGAAGTTTTACGTCAAAAATAAACGTTTCATTTTATTTCAGATTTTTCCTTCAGGATTACTGAAGAGTGTCAGTAATTTCATGCTCCCTGTGCGTCTCCCGGAGCGTGGATTCAAACTGACTCTCGAGCCTCGTGACGTCACGGCTTATAAATCATATTTAATCGTCGGAAATAAACCTACCGGGGCTCTACGTAATTTCGTAGCACTGTTCATTATTATACGCTTGAGAATCGCGTTATGCTCAGAATATTCGGTTCAAAGCGTTTACGTGGAATTCTCTCTTACTCGTGTATTACATTTGGGCGGTTTCGAATTACATAATTGCTCCTCTCATAATATCTTCGTTATGAAAAAGTGTAATTTTCCGCTACGAAATATTCTACGCAAAATATTGCTGAACTCACGTTGACTCGTGAATTCGTCCGCGTGAAACTTGATGAATGGAATAGAAATGATTTGAAATGAAACTTATTTTTTTTATGAATGTTGACCATATTTTTTTAGTTTGACAAATATATACTATTTTTGAAATTATATATCACGTACCTTAATCGGTGAAGAAAAACCATCGTGAGGAAACCTGCATACCTGAGAATTTTCTTAATTCTCTAGGCTTGTCAAGTCTGCCAATCCGTACTGGCCTGCGTGGTAGACTATTGGCCTAACCCCTCTCATTCTGAGAGGAGACTCGTGCTCAGCGGTGAGCCGAATAGGGGTTGTTTATGATGATGATGATGATTAATTTTAGAAATTATAGGTTCAGTATACAAAGGTTCAACTATTTCAGCCCCTCATGGATCTGACAAATTAAATATGCAGCTTACTCACGTTGACTTGTTCGCTAACCAGGGGCCTCACTAAATATCAAAGTCACTCAGTGATGGAGTGAGCTTTGCTTGTAAAGCGCAGTGTTACTCGACCCCCCACCTAGGTGGACTGACGACATCAAGACTCTTGCAAGGAACCGCTGGTTGCAGGTAGTTCAAAACCCAAGTAATTATAAGTCCTTACAAGAATATAAAATCAATTCTTAACACAATCTTGAACGAAATTTTGAATATATTTATCGCATCAATTGAATTTCAATTGATTTTTTTTTATGATTTTTTTTTATTTGGTTTCTTGGTTTTACGTATTTCCTAACGTAAAGATTATTAAAAAAAACAAGAAACCAGTAGTAATTCTTCGAAGGGTCTATAAATAACCACGCTATTAATGTAAGAGTCTTAATCGAAAGATAACGTCATAACAGTGAAGCTTATTCCTGTCTATTCCAATAGAGTGATTTACGAGTTGCATTTTTTCGGTTATTAAACATGATTTATTTACAGAATTTCGTGAAATCAACTGTTGCAATATTGGGGTTTTAGGTTATGATATTCGATTAAATGTTAGACTGTTCACAAGAACAGACGCTGAAAAGGAAAGTAACATAAATATTATTGTTTATTTTTATTAAAGTAGTAAGGTTTTTAGTTCATCTGTGAATCTCTGATTAGATCACGCAGAGATAGCTCGAGCATTATCAAAATCAAAATTCATTTATTTCAAATAGGCGTAGATTACAAGCTCTTTCGAAACGTCAGGTAATAATATTACACTTAAGATAATGGTGATAATTATTATTCGAAAACTTAAAATTAAAGTTACGAGGGTTCCAAAAGCGCCTTGCTCCGAGAAGAGCCCGAAATATAAAGCTCGTTCAATTGCCCGCTGTGTGACTCTGAGTCTTCCGAGGCCCACAGTTAGCGACCAAGCCTGGGAAGCATACGTAACACGCACTGTTCGGATACTTCTGTCTTCAGGCATTTTTTTAGGAAGAATTTCGGACGAAAAGATATAGCGTAATAAATAAATGCTTCCCAGCCGAGTTGGATTCAGCGGTTCACCTCTTTCTCGAAATAAGACCTATTTTACTGGACCACATTATGTCCAAGTTATATGTATTCGTCTACAATTTCGAAAGTAACGTTCTGGGAGCATACATTAGCATTACACAGACGAACCAAAGTCACCATCATAGCTCAACGAGTTGTGAAGCTGAAGTGACAATGGGCGAGGACATCGTTCGAAGAGCTGATGGACGTTGGAGTCCCAAGATGCTGGAATGGCGACCCCACATTAGAAAGTGTAGTGTTGGTCGACCTCCGACCAGGTGGACTGTATCATCATCATCATCATCATATCAGCCGATGGACGTCCACTGCAGGACATAGGCCTTTTGTAGGGACTTCCAAACATCACGATACTGAGCCGCCTGCATCCAGCGAATCCCTGCGACTCGCTTGATGTCGTCAGTCCACCTGGTGGGGGGTCGGCCAACACTGCGCTTACTAGTGCGGGGTCGCCATTCCAGCACTTTGGGACCCCAACGTCCATCGGCTCTTCGAACTATGTGCCCCGCCCATTGCCACTTCAGCTTCGCAACTCGTTGAGCTATGTCGGTGACTTTGGTTCTTCTGCGGATCTCCTCATTTCTGATTCGATCACGCAGAGATACTCCTAACATAGCTCGTTCCATCGCCCGCTGTGTGACTCTAAGCCTTCTTATGAGGCCCATAGTTAGCGACCAAGTCTCGGAACCATAGGTCATCACTGGCAACACGCACTGTTCGAAGACTTTTGTCTTCAGGCACTGAGGAATTTCGGACGAAAAGATGTCGGGGTGTAAGGGGGAGGCTAGTACCAGTCAGTCTCCCCAACTGCCAACCTCACCTGCTCGTGGTGCACCCTGCAGATGGACCGACGAGGCTCTGGCGACCGACGAATGGCGGTATATCCATTCCCACAGGCTAGATTACGAAATGCCTCAGGCCGGTGTCGGGCAGCAGCGACACCGGCGCGAGTAATCTAGCACTGCGCTGACCAACCCGCATGCCCAGCGTGGTCAGTACTGGGCAAAACTTTGTATGGACGGCAAAAACAAAACACAGCCCCTAGTCCCCGGCAGCCCCGCTATTCCTGGCTCTGGCAGCGGTTATGGTAACGGCGGGGCAAGGGGTGTTAAGAATCTCCGGCTGAGATTCCGCTGCCAACCCCGACGACTAGACCTGGCAACATACAACGCACGCACTTTGAGGTCCGACGAAAAGGTCATCGAGCTGGAAGAAGTTATGAGCAAGTTGCACTGGGATATCATAGGATTGTCTGAAGTCCGAAGAGAGGGGGAGGGCTCGATAATCCTTGAATCCGGCAACATGCTCTACTACCGGGAGGGCGACCAACAGTCCCAGGGTGGTGTCGGATTTATCGTTCACAAGTCCCTCGTGAACAATGTTGTAAAAGTCGAGAGTGTGTCGAGCAGGGTAGCGTTCCTGGTCCTCCGAATTACCAAACGGTATTCGTTGAAGGTTATACAGGTTTACGCACCGACCTCGACACATCCCGACGAGGAGGTAGAGGTATTGTATGAGGATATTTCTAAAGCCATACATGCCTCAAACTCTTATTACAATGTTGTGATGGGGGATTTTAACGCAAAGCTGGGCGAACGTAGCGGTTCAGAGTTGAAAGTGGGACGATTTGGATATGGGCAACGGAACGATAGGGGCCAAATGTTGGCGGACTTCATGGAGAAGGAGGGCCTCTTTATGATGAACTCCTTCTTCAAGAAGCCACCACACAGGAAATGGACCTGGATGAGCCCCGATGGTTCCACAAAAAACGAGATCGACTTCATCTTGTCTACCAGACGGCAAATATTCAACGATGTTTCTGTGATCCATAGGGTGAAAACCGGTAGCGATCACCGAATGGTTAGAGGCACGTTGAATATCAACATTCAGCTGGAACGGTATCGACTGGTGAAGTCTACGCTCCGACCTACTCGTGCCCATATTCAAAACCCCGAGTCCTTTCAACTAGAACTGCAGAACCGCTTTGATTGCCTAGCAAATTGCGAAACTGTGGACGATCTGAACAACAGGTTCGTGGAAACTGTCCATTCCGTTGGGTCTAAGTTCTATAAGACCCACCGTGCGAAAAGAACCAAAAAGTTCTCGGACCAAACACTTAAACTCATGGAAGAGAGGCAAGAAATGAGATTACAGTCTTCAGCAGATGCGTCAAAATACCGACAAATCAGTAGACAGATCTCTAAGTCGCAAACCAGCGACTTGCGAAATTTCAATACCGAGCGTATTAAAAATGCGATTGAAAATAATCGAGGCTCGAAAGTTTTCGCCAGAGATCTGTCTATTGGACAGAGGCAGCTGACGCGTTTGAAGACCGAACACGGTAATCTAATTTCTTCCAAGCCCGAGTTATTAAGTGAGGTCGAGAAGTTCTATGGACAGCTATACACGACTACTCAGCAGCCTGTTGCCAATTTGGCTAAAGACCCCAGAGCCAAGTTGACCCGACACTATACCGAAGATATCCCGGACGTCAGCCTATACGAGATTAGTGTGGCTCTCAAACATCTGAAGAACAATAAGGCGCCAGGTGAGGACGGAATCACAGCAGAACTCCTGAAAGCGGGTGGAAAACCGATACTTAAAGTCCTTCAGCGATTGTTCAATTCCGTCATTCACGAGGGCACGACGCCTGAGGCGTGGCATAGGAGCGTGGTGGTTCTGTTCTTCAAAAAAGGTGACAACACCTTGCTGAAGAATTACAGACCTATCTCGCTGCTAAGCCATGTTTACAAATTGTTCTCGAGAGTCATTACGAATCGTCTCGCTAATAGGTTTGACGACTTCCAGCCTCCCGAACAAGCCGGTTTCCGAAAAGGCTTTAGTACCATAGACCACATCCATACGCTGCGGCAGGTTATACAGAAGACTCACGAGTATAACCAGCCACTTTGCTTAGCGTTTGTGGACTATGAGAAAGCCTTCGATTCGGTGGAAACCTGGGCTGTGCTAAGGTCATTGCAGAGATGCCGAATTGATTACAGGTATATCCAAGCGTTGAAGTGCTTGTACGAAAACGCCACTATGTCAGTCCGTATTCAGGATCAGACTACGAGGCCAATCCAGTTGCAGCGAGGAGTGCGTCAGGGAGATGTGATCTCTCCGAAGCTATTTACCGCCGCACTGGAAGACGTCTTTAAGCTTCTGGACTGGAGCGGACTTGGCATCAACATCAATGGCGAGTACATCACTCAACTGCGGTTCGCGGATGATGTAGTCATCATGGCACAGACTCTGGATGACCTTAGTACCATGCTCAATGACCTCAGCAGCGTTTCTCAACAGGTGGGCCTGAAAATGAACATGGGCAAAACAAAAATAATGTGTAATGCTCATGTATCGCTCCACCCAGTTATAGTTGAGAACGCTGCACTCGAAATTGTAGACGAATACATATACCTAGGACATATGATCCAGTTAGGTAGGTCCAATTTCGAGAAAGAGGTGAACCGTCGAATCCAACTCGGCTGGGCTGCATTCGGGAAGCTTCGCGACATCTTTTCGGTGGACTGTATGTAATACAATAAAATGAAATAATAGAATCCAAAAAGTAAAAGAAACACATCTTTAGCCGAGGCTAAATTTTACTAAGAAATAATACCAGGCTCCATATAAATTTCCCCTATTAAATATTTATCCGATACTTTCAAAGTTTTATACCCATAATCTTGGGTAACTTTAAAAAGTTGTTCGGAACTTCGCGGACAGAATAAACAAACACCAAAACTGTAAAGTTGTTCGCTTGTTCTCGAGCATTCTCGAGTAAGATTTTATTCGCATTATAATATTAAGCCTTTTTATACAAGTGAGTGGAAAATAATAAAACAGTTTTTACTCGAGCGAAATTAAGTAAAATATTGTTTTTCATTTTAAGTTTCACAATTTTTTCAGTCTATTAAGTTGTTAGTGCACTTTTACTTAATTTCTGTACTTTTGTATCTGGCTTTGCTTTCATAAAATGACTACCTATATAACACAGAGTAAAGATCATAATGAGTGAGTCTTTACAAGTAGCGTGCTGAAGGCGGTGAAACTTAGTAACTTAGTAAAATTTAATGATCGGTGGTAAAACACTGAAAATGGAGAATTCCACAGTTTTCCTGTAAGTAACCTTGGATTGTAAACTTCAGTGGGGTGCTCATATAGAAAAACTGTCGAGTAAACTCAGCTCAGCTGCATTTGCAGTGATAAAAATAAGACAGTTTACTAATGTTGACACAGCTAGGCTTGTTTATTTTGTGTACTTTCACAGCGTAATGTCTTACGGTATTTTGTTGTAGGGCAAGGCTGCTGATATGCATTATATACTTGTACTTCAAAAAATAGGAATTCGAGCAATATATAAAATAAAATCACGCTAGTCCCTAGTCAAAAGTTTAAAAAAACAGGCATACTAACAGTAGCCTTTGAATATAAATATAACGCATATACTTTTTCATAATTTGTATTTCAAAATTTAAAAATTCAACACTAACAACATTATGTAAATTAATATATTAATCAATAATTACCAATAAAAAAATACTCTATCTTATTTCTTTAGTTTTTGTAAACAGTTTTCAAAATATTTTAAAACATAAGACGCCATTTCTTTACTGACTTCCAAAAAGGAGGAGGTTCTACGTCTTGAATAATACTTATTGAAAGTTACTGATGCGATGCTTTGTGCCGTACTGACTCGAGAATGTATTCGTTTTTGAATTTTGTATTTGCAGCGAAACCGTCGTGTTCCGTGCGTTCCATCTGCCTATTATTCTTTATCTGTGATATATAAGAATACATTTAGTCTTAGACCAACGATTTTATACTATAAGACGTGCTTACTAAATCCCCGCAGAAAATATTGCACGGATTTTCATGCAACTTTCAATGTCACGTAATTTATATGGGCTTTAATCATACATGCAATCTACTTTTTTATGGAAAATAAAAACCGTTGGGAAACTCATTTAAATCATGTCAAATCAAGATTAAGCGCAGATCTAAGATATTACAAGCCACCAAGACGTTGTTCTAGTTTCCGTGATGGAAAACTCAAAGCAGTCACGCCATCGCACGGATCACGATTTACTTGTAAACATTATGTTGACTTGTCAAAAACTGTGATACAAGTACATTGTAAGGTTTTTATAACCAACTAGCGGACGCCCGCGACTTTGGCCGCGTGGAATTCTGTTTTTCACAAATCCCGCGGGAACTATTGATTTTTTCGGGATGAAAAGTAGCCTATGTGTTAATCCAGAGTAAAATCTATTTCCATTCCAAATTTTAGCCAAATCGCTTCAGTAGCCGCAACGTAAAAGAGGAACAAACATACTTACACACAAACTTTCACCTTTATAACATTAGTGTGAGATTTTTATAAACAACTAGCGGACACCCGCGACTTCGTCCGCGTGGAATTCTGTTTTTCACAAATCCCGCGGGAACTATTGATTTTTCCGGGATGAAAAGTAGCCTATGTGTTAATCCAGAGTAAAATCTATTTCCATTCCAAATTTCAGCCAAATCGCTTCAGTAGCCGCAACGTAAAAGAGGAACAAACATACTTACACACTTACACACTTTCACACTTATACACAAACTCTCACCTTTATAATATAAGTGTGATTAGTGTGATAGTGTGATGATTTTTTTAAAATTTTATACAAGTTAGCCTTTGACTACAATCTCACCTGATGGTAAGTGATGATGCAATCTAAGATGGAAGCGGGCTAACTTGTTAGGTGGACGATGAAAATCTACACCACTTTCGGTTTCTATCCGACATCGTACCGGCACGCTTAATCCGGTTTTGCCGGTAGGGTAGCCACCAGCCAGACCTGGACCAATTAAGAAAACCTTAATGACCCCAGCCGGAGATCGAACCTACGACCTCCGTCTTGTAAATACCGCGCATACCTGAGCGCCATGGAGGCCGTCAAAATAAATTATATGCGGCTAAAGTGTCTGTTTGTCGCTTATTGTGGCTTATTGTTTGCTTGCGTAAGTGTACTAGCCAATGAGAGCATTCAAATAGTAATATTATAAATATGATAGCTTGTATGGATGTTTGTTACTCTTTTACGCAAAAACTATTGAACTGATAGATTGTACCCTCGTCATCAACCCATATTCGTCTCACTGCTGAGCTCGAGTCTCCTCTCAGAATGAGAGGGGTTAGGCCAATAGTCCACCACGCTGGTCCAATGCGGATTGGCAGACTTCACACACGCAGAGAATTAAGATAATTCTCTGGTATGCAGATGTTTTCCTTCACCGATTGAGACACGTGATATTTAATTTCTTAAAATGCACACAACTGAAAAGTTGTAGGTGCATGCCCCGGACCGGATTCGAACCCACACCCTCCGGGATCGGAGGCAGAGGTCATATCCACTGGGCTATCACGGCTCTTGTATTAGATAGATAGTACCCTATATTAACATAACTATAGATAGTTTATTATAAAAAAAAAAAAAAACATAATTTATACGGGATTTGTGTAAAACTGAATTTCAGAATTGAAGTCACGGGTGTTCGCTAGTATGTAACAGCTGAAGTAGGAGTTCCTAATTTTAAAAGAAAAAATATCGCCTGAACTATCATCAATCATTTTATAGGACACACTTGCTGTTGACATGTGTTAAAATGAACATGAAAGACGATTAGGAAGCGTCACTTGTATTACCTCTACTATAAGATCGTGGGTTCGAGTCCTGAGTGGGTCTATTTAAAATGGAGATATTTCCAACAAAATTTTACATTATACTTAGTAGGCTCAAAGTCACTCAGTGTGATCGAATCGGAAATGAGGAGATCCGCAGAAGAACTAAAGTCACTGATATAGCTCAGCGAGTCGATAGGTACCCTGAAATGGCAATGACCAGGCACATAATTCGAAGAGCCGATGGATGTTGGAGTCCCAAGGGGTTGGAATGGTGACCCCGCACCGGAAAGCGCAGTGTTGGTTGACTAGCTGGACTGAGGACCAGAGGTGGGTTGCAGGGAGCCGCTGGATGCTGGCGGCTCGAGATCGTTGTGTTTGGAGGCCCATGCAAGAGGCCTATGTCCAGCTGTGGACGTCAATGATGATAATGATGATTAAAAGTTGCCTCAGAAATTTATTTTATTTCTTTTAATCCGTAGTAGTCGTTTGCTATTAAGCAATAAGTTCATGCAGATCATTAAATTTGTGGAATTAATTTCACTTTAATGAATTCCGGTAATCTAATTAAGTTGTGTAAGACGAACCAATGCGTACGAAATAATTAATCATTGTTTACCAGCGTATCAATTAGCAACCTTCATATCCGACATGCTTTGATGTTTAGGATATTAGTAAATGTATGTTTCTGTAATACACAGTCAGTAGTATGAGATGTAGTAGTAGTCAAAAACGCATGTGTGTGTGTAAAGAAACGCCAGTAAGTATAAAATAAACGCATTGTTCAATTATTACTTAGGGTACCTTGTATCTATAACTATTAAAAAACCGTTGTTTAAAGTTAGATGATAATAATTTATAAGTATGTTTTAGATTTGCTGATGCTCATTAACGCATTCGTGTGTCGACGCCACAGCCGCACCAGCGCCGCACCATTGTATAGACGGTTAAAAACCGCACTGGTGCCGCACCGTTGCCGCAACGGCGTCACATCGCGCACAACATACCTGCATTCTGCAAAATTACAGCGCTGTGACATCGCTCGTTTCCATGGCAACTTCGTTATTAGTTAAACATAAAGTTCAAATTTGAAAAAAAATCTTGTAATAGGCGAAAAGTTCGTCGCCGAGTGTGAAATAGCGGAATCGCACCCCAGATTGATGTAGCCATTAAGTGTATACGAGTACTACACGTGGTTAGTTGTACTAAATGTGTAAACATTAATACTAAATTAGAACGGAAATAATCTTATCGAACAATAAGAGGACTCAAATGTTACACACATATAAAATAAAAAAGATAGTGCACTGATAATAAATCATTAATTAAAAGCACCACAACGGCTTACAGTGTAAACATTTACATTATCCCCGTTTTGAGGAAAGCGTTTAATCATTCGGTAACTGCAGCGATCGTAATCACGTCAATGTACTCGCATGATCCCAAAATAAACGCAGCGCCATTGATACTAAACAGTATAGATAAAACCTAAATTGAGTTGTGACATTTAGCCGGCTTTAATTAAACGCAAACGTATTTCCTTATCTAATTTATTTAATCATTTTATCTGTATCATCATTCATCATTCATCATTACAGATGAAATGATTAAATAAATTAGATAAGGAAATACGTTTGCGTTTAATAAAATTATAGGCAAGTGAGTATCCTATGACTCCATTTGAAGGCTAGCTACACGTTAGAAACATGTTTACAAAGTGCTGGGCGCAGGCCAACATATTGTAGAATGGGTTCTCGTATCCTGTATGCTCAGATCAGGTGTTCCTTCCGTCAACTATTACTAAAAATTTATAGACATCATCATCATCGCAATTACTGATGGACATCCACGGTTGGACACAAAACAAATCGATTAATGAGTTCAAAATATTTCGTTTTCTTGTGATCAGGGATCATCGACTCTCTGCGATTCGTTTAATAAAGCGTTTATATAGTGGGTGGTCGTCTAACACTGCGCTTTTAGGTGTGGGGTCATAATTCAAATATCAAGGCATCATAATCATAATATGACTCACTTATTACCGTGACACTATTTTGGTAACTATTGTTATTAATTGATTATGAAACACGGCTAAAACTCACGTGATATTAGGTCAGAGTATGCCCGACTAGTTTCGAACCCATACGGGACCCTTAGTCATGAGCTGGTTCTTGCATCGCGGCACGGTCCTCTGTTATTTTTAGGGATTTTCTCACTACTAATTTGATCACGTTAATATATTCATTAATTATTCATCATTATTAACCCATATTCGGCTCACTGCTGAGCTCGAGTCTCCTCCCAGAATGAGAGGGGTTAGGCCAATAGTCCACCACGCTGCCCAATGCGGATTGCATATCAATATATAAAGCGCATATTGGCTGTTATATGACTCTGATATCTATAGTATTGTATATCAATGGGCAGCACGCATCAATCAACACGGGTGTAATGAACCGCGAGTTTAATATCGCTTTTGTAATGAACATAAGTCTGGGGCGAAAACAAATAATAGAGTTAATATACGAAAAAACACATATACATATATATACGAGTACATACATGGTTCATTTGTCGAAATCCATCTATTTTGAGCGAGTTATTATGGTCATGCGAAACAGGATTAAATCTTTGAAATTCTACCCACCACGCTGTCGTTTTTAAAAAAGCTATCGGTTATTTCTGCAAATAGTATTTATTTGCTTGAAATATACTAACCAATTCAGTGAGATACTATAGCAACCTTTATCATATACTAAAGTAATAATGTATGACAATTAGCATGAAGTAAATATTAATTAATTTTATAACTACGATACTTAGACTAAACGTGTTATTTTTTTATTTAATTATTTTTTTTTGTGATATTTATTACCATTATATTTAATAACTAGCTGACGCCGCGCGGATTCGACCGCGTGGTTTCCGTTCCCATAAGAATACGGGGATAATATATAGCCTTCCTCGATAAATGGGCTATCTAACACTAAAAGAATTTTTCCAAATCGAACCAGTAGTTATTGAGATAAGCGCGTTCAATCAAACAAACAAACAAACTTTCAGCTTTATAATATTAGTATAGATTTACAATAATTTATTATATATCCTAATATATAATACAAATATTTTAGTTTTCTTATGAATTATAATCCAGTAAACTTTTCCAGCAACTTTTCAAGGCATGCAAGGAAGCAATGCTGGTAGTAGAAATAAGCAGGACAGCAGTACTTTCTCGGATAATCGCAGTCACAAAGAGCTCAACCATCAAATAAAATTATTATATGTCTATTTAGAATTTAAAATGTATAAATAGTTAATATTACCTGATTGAAGATAGCTTATTTCATGCAGTATCGACTAATGAGTAATTTAATGGAGTTATCATCGACGAAAGCTTTTAAATGTTAATATACGAGTAAAAAAAGTAATAATTACGTTCTTGTATTGGGCAGTGAGATGATATTCCAATAGAGTTTTACTTATATAATCTATGTATGTTATAAGGATTAATTTGATTTGTGTACAGACCTATATTATATATTTAGTATATTGCAATGTAGTTATAATTTGCAAAGACAATAAACACTCGTACTACGAAATTAAATAATATATAGACTCTAATTGTTATTACCTGGTTATTACCTGATTTAATCCTTTCATCGTATTTAGTCCTTCCACTTTTTAACGTTGTGAAAAACATTGTAAGAAAATTGTAAAACCAGATTATAAAAACATTAACTTGATTAAATATTTGGGTTATAAGTACATTTAATTTAAATTATGAAAAGAAACCACTAGGTATTTAATAGGTTTAAAATAATGGACCAAACAATTGGACAAGAAATAAGTTAATTGTTTAATATTTAAAAAAAAACTTAATTTTTTTGGTTCTGTTTTTTTTTTGCATTTATTGACTGTTTCAAAATAAGAAGAAAATTATGAGGTGATTAATAGTCGAAAAGCTAAATAACCAGTTGTGTGAAATCTCGTTCTTGAATTATTATACACTCGTTAATAGCCACAGCTCTAGATGTAATGACATCTTACAGATACTGAACTGATAATTTTCATTTGAAACGAGCCAATTAATGGATTTTGTATGTATAATTATGTAATTCACACAGCATGAGGGGTTACGGATTAAGTAGATAAGTGTTATGTATAATTGCTACAAAATTGGAATTTGTACTATGATAGAGGCAATGATTGCGTCGAGGAAATTAATCTATGTAAGTACCTATAAGGTACTAATTTACACGAAATTGGGACAAAATAATCGCTACAAATGAATGGGTGAGTAATAAAATATCTAATAATCTAACCATAATGCCGGTTTTCCATTTGAACTGAGCGTAATTGCTAAGCTAAGCTTTTTTTAAATAATACTACGTAAAGTTTCTAGAATATAAAACCGCCACTAAGAAAACTCACTCCTCTAAAAGTGAGTCCTTCGAAGTTACGAGCTCATTCGTGTAAAGCTAAAATTTTGACGGCCTCCGTGGCGCAGTGGTGTGCGCGGTTGATTTACAAGACGGAGGTCCTGGGTTCGATCCCCAGCTGGGCCGATTGAGGTTTTCTTAAATTGTCCAGGTCTGGCTGGTGGGAGGCTTTGGCCGGGCTAGTTATCACCCTACCGACAAAGACGTACCGACAAGCGATTTAGCTTTCCGGTACGATGTCGTGTAGAAACCGAAAGGGGTGTGGGTGTTCATCCTCCATCAGGTGAGATTGTAATCAAGGGCTAACTTGTAAAGATTTTTTAAAAAAAAAGGCCGGACTGACCCCTCCAAAAAAAAATCGGTTATCTGTAAAGTCGGGTTACTGACGATAGTTGAACGTGACAACGTCATAAGAAAATACTGATGGAATAGTTTGATTTTTCAAAAGAAAATGTTCGTTTTTTTAAAATACTGTTTAATAAACTTCATAAACTAGAATATACTTTATTTCTAGTAAAAAAAAAAAACGACGCATGTCGTCACCTTTTTTCGAGTGTGCAGCCGGCTCCATCGAATTAATATACCTTTAGACAGCTAAGTAGCCTTATAGAGCAAGTAAAAGCGATACATTTATTAATTAATCAAGTTGTTTAGAAGCGATTAAGTTAATAGTTAAGATTAAGATTAAGAAAGACCAAAGGATAGTATCTAAGAGATCTTAGATGTTCACCTTTACCTAGTTTCAGTAACGTACAGTACAGCAATTTGGTGGAAACTTCCTTTAATTGTGCACCGAAACCGGTTTGCTGATTGAGAAATAAAAGTTAATAGGCTGATTGCATATTACAAGCGTTTTAGCGTTGCTGTAGGTTGTCTAGTGAGCACTTATTGATGTAGATTTCCCATTTTCGGTATACGATTTAGCTGCAGTGGTAAGGTAACAGCACAAACGTTCCAGTTTGTGTACACTAAGCTCTCATAGCAGAAATTAATTGTTTATTAGATGTATTTATGGCGATGAAGAGGAAACGAGTGATATCGAGACCCAGTAGTAGAAAATATTTTTTAAACATTGAGGTATTTTTTTTATTCTCTACTAGTTAGCCCTTGACTACAATCTCACCTGATGGTAAGTGATGATGCAATCTAAGATGGAAGCGGGCTAACTTGTTAGGAGTAGGGTGAGTAAATTTCTTTCTTTCTCGATAGGGTGGTAACTAGCCACGGCTGAAGCCTCCCATCAGCTAAA
Source organism: Bicyclus anynana (assembly GCF_947172395.1). Classification (NCBI taxonomy): domain Eukaryota; kingdom Metazoa; phylum Arthropoda; class Insecta; order Lepidoptera; family Nymphalidae; genus Bicyclus; species Bicyclus anynana. The sequence goes on along the minus strand of NC_069097.1, from coordinate 6,486,315 downwards.
AGTATTCATGGTATGATTTCATAGACGCTGAAGGTGCACCCCCAGGGGACCATTCACCCGCTGAGTGTCAAATTCTATAACGCATAGAGTTTAAATTCGACACTCAACGGGTGAACGCGGCCCTTACAACGTCTATGAAATCCAGTGTTAAACTGGACTTTTTCGATTCAAAAGCTCATCGATACTCGGGTGATTATTAAAAAGTAGGTACAATAAAAATAGCTACACGGTAATAAATAATAAATATCCCTATATTTATTATACAGCATAAAGTACAGAGTAAACTACAGAGTATCAATACTCGATCAGTAATATGGAGTATAAATCACATGATATTAAGCTGTCAATACTCAATGCATCGAGATAAACCGCCGACCTTCGGAAGGCGTCTGTGGTCACGACATACAATTACTGTCCCATGTTGTGTGGTTTGAAAAACGGTAACATTTTTATTACTTACTCACTGCGTTGTACGTGTAATTTTGATTATTTTTTGTGATTGTACCAAAGTCTGTATGTATGTTCACCGATTACTCGAAGACGCCTTAACCGTTTGTTTTCCAGTTTGACCCATACTAATCATGTTAGGATGATGGGATGTCCTGGAGAAATCGAGAGGAACTTTCGAATATTATAGAGGCAACTAGTGCGTTTATTAATGTTTTCATTAAGTATTTTAAAGTACTATAATTCAATGAAGGCCTGGTGTGAATCTGATAGTGGAGCCGAAGCACAGACGAGGGAACTCCTCAATGGTTTACAGTAGCTACCTTGTGTTTGGGCTTGATTAATTGGTATTGATGAGATGTTAGTGATGTATTAATTCAAGCCATTTAAATCATAAAAGTTTTAACTGGATTTACAGACATTTCATTCAGATACGGTTTTAATTAAGACCACACTTACTTGGTGCTGCCTTCAAGCTGATCAGAATATAGCATATAGTACGATGTTATTTTTCGTTTTTTATTTTAGTAGAAACATTTTTGTAGTTTTGAAGTCGGATGTATTTTTTTATTAAAATTTGTGTCGTCGTTTCTTACACGCATGTAACTAGAGTCTAGTGTGCCTTTCGAGCTCTATTTTCCTGATTATTAGAATTTGCGTATATTACAGCTAGTTAGATTAGGTATTTTCCAGGCAAACTTTAACACATTTTAAACATCATTATCTCCACAGCTTAACCATCCATGGTCAAGCTCAAAGATGTCACTTTAAACCATGACGAATTACCCAAGGTGAAGATCTAATATAAAATCTAGAGAAGACGGAGTATGTAACAATAAGACGAGCAAGAGCTTTAATCCGGCTGTTTCTTTGATTTCAGTTTAGGCATGCATGTACTACGTACATGAAACATGTGCTTCGAGTCACAAAATGCCGTAGTCCTAATTCATGAGTTCATTCAGGATATATTCACCAGTAGACCTTAGTTTCTTAAAACAGACAAGTTATTCTTTTTGCTTTGATGTTTGTTTTTTGTAAAGATTTTCAGCGAGTCGTATGTCGAGTATACTTCAGTTTCGCCAAAGCAAAGGGTTCGCCAAGGCAAACTATCCTAGATTTCTTAAAAATGCCTAGTTTTTTTTAACTGTGTAGGTACTTTTGAGAACGTTGTAATTTGTTTTACAGAACAATTAATTACACTGGTCTGCACCAAACTATGAATCAAAATCTTTTAAAATATACCTACATATTAATAAGTTACTGCTCTGTAAGAAACATATCTGTTTGTTTATTTGAGTCATCAATCACAAAACGTCTTAGATTTTATAAATATAACAAGCAAAGATCTAAAAATTAATTAATTTTTTTTTCACGTACTTAACCCAGTTTATGAATATTTATAATTTTTACATAATACCAGTAAAATTAATATTATATCAATTCCGGATTTTATTTCAATGAAAATATTTCAAAAACATATCAGAAATCCGTAAACAGATTTGGACTCAGCAAAACAAAGCGCAAATAAGATTCACATAGCAGGGATTTTGTTCCCGGCTTTTTATTTATTTTTGCCGACCTATGTTCTTTATCCCTTTAGAACAGAAAAATATTATTTTACGTACAGAGTTTTGTAAAATGACAGTTATTTCAAATTGTATTTTTAAGCTCAGTATGACTCATCGAAAATACGAAATGAAAATATAGTAAAGTTGGGAGTTGAATGGGTATATAATTTCGAATTTGCAACATCTAAGAACGATTGATTTTTAAAAAAAATTGTCTTAAAATTTAGAGCACTAAAATAAACAAAATAAAAGCACACACGAAAAAAAAATCTTTAGCTAGACCAGCCTTACATACGCACGAACGCACTCATATCTACACACGTAGACACACACACATACAAACGTAATATACAAATGCAATATTTATTTAACTATAGTTAGATTGCGAACGTTAAACGCAATAATACCTTTAAAACATCCGTGTTGATATTTATTTTTTTTTTGGAAAAAACAAGTATCTCTGAATTGCAAATTATATTAGTTTTCGTAACCGAACAAATAATGTTTCCATTGATGTTGGTATAGAGAGGGCGATAAACTTTGAATTGGATTTTGTGCTACAAAAAACGTTGGCAAATTATTGTGTTGACATAAATGTATATAAAAACCTGACATTATAATCTGTATAAAGCCAAAGATAAAAGAGAAAAGGAAAGTTTGTGTCGATTAATTAACTTTTTTAACCGACTAACAAAAGGTTCTACGTTCGGCTGTATTAAGTTTTTTTCAAGTCTATATTTCTACTGTGGCGACTGTTTTGCAGGCTGAGAAAGCAGCTTTTCTGAATAGAACATCTAAAGAAGAAAGAGTAATAACAATATCCAGGCACGAAATTCTTTCGGTGTTTTTATTTTTTATATTATATAATATTTTTGGCTGGTGGGAGGCTTCGGCCGTGGTTAGTTACCACCCTACCGACAAAGACGTACCACCAAGCGATTTAGCGTTCCGGTATGATGCCGTGTAGAAACCGAAAGGAGTGTGGATTTTCATCCTCTTCCTAACAAGTTAGCCCGCTTCCATCTTATACTGCATCATCACTTACCATCAGGTGCGATTGTAGTCAAGGGCTAACTTGTAAAGAATAAAAAAAAAATATGTCTTCATAATCTTGTAAGTTCTAGAGTTATGCCGTTGTTGAAATCACTCGTTGTTATCACTAATTTTGATAGACATAAGGCCCTTTTTCTCGCCACGGGGAGGCAAGAAGGTTAAGTCGGATTTAAACCGACCAAAACCCTAAGGCGGACTCCGGTGTGTGACAGATTATAGGCATAAGGCCTAGGGCAATGCATTGTTAACCGTGTTTCTGCGACTATTTATCGCAAGATAATATATTTGCTACAAAGTCATCAGCGTCTTGCAAGAATTTGTATTAAAAAAATACAAGAAAACTTTTAATGCTTAATCAATTGACATCATAGAGTCTTTACTCCGTATTTTACAAAACAAGTTTTTTATTGCTGTAACGATGAAATACAGGAAGAAAATTTTTTTAGTGCGGATATTTTTATATTTTGTACATAAACAAAATTTAATGATCACGTATTTTTTCTTTTTTTTTTTTAACTCAAAAATAACAAAATTATCGTTAGCTAAAGTTATTTACTTTTGAACAGAATTTTAGGGTCACCCTATTGTGCGTTTATTTTATTTTCGTTTGATACCTAAAGGACGTCACCAGATCACTTTTAAGCTGAATATATCTTGTTTAGTAATAATATGTACATTATTTTGTTATTTTAGAGACATAAATTAAAAAAAATATACATAAAATGTATCGAACTGTTTGTAGATTTATATTCTATTAATGATACAGAACCACGAAAAAAAATATCCGCACTAAAGACCGAATCACCCTGTATAGTGGGTCTTTATTAACATTGGCCTTAATAAATTAATTGTAGCCACAGGGCGCAGGGCGTACGTTTGAAGAACTGCCGGAGAAATTGATAATAATTATCTAAAATTATCGTTTCCGGAGAAGGTTTTAGCGGTCTATAATGGGCCTGTTACAAGTTTATCAAACTTCAAGTACCTATTGAATGGTTGAATTAATTTATGATTTGATACCAACTCAACTAAATTTTTTTGTCCCTGATGACACATTCATCTACTACCACATTGGTTCAGTGGATAATGTATACAGTCAATGTCTTGCATCACGAGTTCCTGACGAGACGTTCGAGATGTAGATGTCAGTCTATAGTGTGTGTGTGTGTGTGTGTGTGTGTGTGTAAATAGTAAATGTTGTGATTAATGTCGGTTTTTATATTGAAATTAAAATATACAAGTAAATAAGTTTTTTATATCCAGCTCTCATTTTAACTTTTCTGTTATGATGGAAATAATTCCTGGCATTGAAGTGGTAATACTAGAATTCCTTCAGGGGAATTAACCTTCAGGGGTTCTTCAAAATATTTAATTTTAAACTAATAAAATAAAATGAAAATTAAAAAGCCTTTTATTTCTTGTTTTACATATAATAGTAAACTACTACTAATAATACAATTTAAACAAATTATACTTATTTACTAAAAATACATTTAAAAACAAATTTGTAAAAGTAAGACAAGAACCCCTCTTGGAGAGGGTGAAGGCCTCCTCCAGTTCAGATCATCTCTGCCGATCTTTGGCTAGTTTAACCCATGTATTGCCATCGATTTTTGCGATATCATTTTCCAATTTTCACAAGTTCCAATTTTAACTTATTCCATTATAAAATAGTTGACACCCTTATCTCCCTATTCTCTGTTGAGATTGACTTAGGTGGCCCACATACGAGGAATTATGTTTCCAGTAATGTATGCTTATGTTTCCTGTTTCAACGGCGAAGACAACGTCGAGCACATCGCTCGAGAATAACGAGGTTGTAAGATGTTCGTCTTGTCGTATTAGGGTGTCAATTTGAATATTAGTTTGGATATTACTTTGAATGGCTTGCCCATGCCAATATGCTAATAAAGTGGTGTGAAGACTTGTCTCCTGAGAATTATCTTACTTAATCAATGTACAAAGGAATATATTTTAGAATTCAAAACTATCGTTAGTGTTGCAAGTTGCATGTGAGCGTTGCAAGGCCCAGCTCATGACTAAGGGCATCGTATGGCCTCGAAACTAGTCGGGCATACTCCGATGTCCGTCTAGATTTATGACTTAAAGCCTACCAGTGACCGAAATTATTATCTATACAAATATTGTGAAGCTGAAGAGTTTGTTTGTTTGATTGAACGCGCTAATCTCAGGAACTACTGGTCCGATTTGAAAAATATTTTCATTGTAGATAGCCTATTTATCGAGGAAGACTATAAGGCTTTATTATATTTTCAAAATATTAGTGCACCCTCCTGAAACTCCAATAATGTAACCCAAGGTGTACAAAAGTTACCTAAAATATTGTTTCCATCGCGTGCACTGCAAAAACTATTGATTTTAGAATAAAATAATGTACCACAATTTTGCAGAACACATCATTTTCTACAAAAGATGTCATGCCGGCATTTGCCTAACTATAATAGTCATGACAAAATAAGAGTTCTTTCATTAAAAAAAATAATTTTCCAAGGATCAAGGTCTAGATTCGAACCCGAAGACACAATTTTCTAACCACAGTACCTATATTATATACCTAATACCTACATATTTATTAAAATTCTCACGTGTTGTGTTGTTTTCTTGTTTGTCGGGTCACTGTCATAATATCCTGGCATGATAAATGCTTGCAACATTAATTATAATCGCATTGAAGCTGCGTTTTTCTCCCGTTTATTTATGTTGATCTTTTTAAGAGAGATACACCATACCGTTTACTTAAAATGCGCGTGTAATTTATTATAATACTGACGTCTTCATAACATTTTGCAAAATGATTTTTGATTTCGCAATCATTTAATTTTGGCCATGATGGTACGTAGTAGAAACATATATAGTAGTATATATCATTTTTGATAAAACTATTTATTGATAAAAAAAAAACTATTGCAGAGTTTTCCTCCACGTGGAGTGGAAAGGGGTCAGGCTCAACACCGAGAGGTCGTGAGTTCGATTTAAGTATTATGTTATAAATAAAGTACGTACCTACGTGTTTAAAATTTGGTGCGCTTAATTTTTTTTATTGTAATACCCCATTTTTATCTTCCCTTAATTATTATTTATATTTTACGACTAGCTGAACCCCGCGGTTTCACCCGCGTGGTTCCCGCTCCCGTGGGAATACCGGGAAAATATATAGCCTATAGCCTTCCTTGATAAATGGACTATCTAACACTAAAAGAATTTTTCAAATCGGACCAGTAGTTCCTGAGATTAGCGCGTTCAATCAATCAAACAAACAAACAAACAAACTCTTCAGCTTTATAATATTAGTATAGATTTAGTGGTACATATGTACAAGTATTTCGTCAATAATATTTGTAATCTGTATTCAATAAAGCGAAGGAGCAAGAGATAAATATACGATTTACTTAAGTGATTCCTTCCGTTGTTTACTTATTTGATTAATGGTAACCAACAGTATCTCACATTAATTGATGTTTACCATGTGTTGTTTAATGCAAAAAGAAGCCTTAAACGTTTAATTAACAGAAAGACGATTCTTGGAAATTTAAATTTATTCCGATACTGTTACTGGGCTTATAGCAAACGTGTGTGTTCTACATTACATCTGCAAATATTATCATTAATTTATTATTATGGCTCCAGTACACAGTCCAGGTGATGGAATGGCGTCCTAGCGTCAGAAAGCGCTTTTTGTCGGCCTTCGTGGCACAGTGGTATGGGTGGTGGATTTACAAGACGGAGGTCCTGGGTTCGATCCCCTGTTGGGCTGATTGAGGTTTTCTTAATAGGTTCAGGTCTGGCTGGTCTTTCTGGCTGGCTCTCTATTCCTTCACATTCATAATCCAATGAGACGGTAGACCGACACGACTGATGATGGATCAGGCGTAGGACCGACGGCTTTGCATGATCTGCGAAGCACGGGGGTGCCTCACCTACTTGCCCACTCCAGGCAGCATTTCTTACGTGCTCACCGAGACACGGAGGAGTACTTATCGACATCGCCAACATCTCAGGCTACTACTAAGGTAAGGTAAAGGTAAGGTTTCTTGTGAGAAATTCCCATAGCAACATGTTATTGTTTTTGTTCGCCTGACACGCGATTCGCACCCTGGACCTTATTATCCATAGCTAACTACATAACTAATCAGGAAATAACAAGCAAACAGATACGAGTACCTTATACGACCTCGACCTTTCGCTTATGATCGAAATAATAAAGTCACTCCCGAATTCCAAACGGCATTAACTAATACTAATTAATATTCATGAATTCCTAGTACTACACGCCCAAAGCAAACCCTATAAATACTTCAGCTAGAACAATGGACACGATATTCCAAAACGCAGATCTGAATGACAGATAATATAATTAGAAATGCTTCTATCAGTATAATGGGAGGTGCGCCAAAGGAAATGCATTAGTCCTTTTAATAGGTGGAGTAGCGTTTGTAAAGCAATTATTGGAATATTAAAGCTGCGAGATAATTACACTTAACTGCTGTGAATACTGTATATTATTTTGTTTCAGTTATTTTTAACCACTATTATAACAAGTTTAAGTTTAGTTTTAACTTGCATTTATAGTAAAACTAGCGGACGCCCGCGAATTCAGTTCATCACGAGTCCCTCGGGAACCATGGATTTTTCCGGGATAAATAGTAGCCTATGTGTTAATCCAGAGTAAAATCTATTTCCATTCCAAATTTCAGCCAAATCGCTTCAGTAGCCGCAGCGTAAAGGGGGAACAAACATACTTACACACACACAAACTTTTGCCTTTATATTTATTTCTTTATTATTTATTATACAAAAGTGTTACAGTTAATAATGTGTACCTTAAGCTAAATCTTTACTAATATTAATAAAGATGAATGTTTACATGTACAAATTACATATACCTACAAATTATTTGAACAGTACAGTAGCAAAATAGGAAGTAAATACATTTTTTTTTTTCTATTATTTTTTTTTTTTTAATTTTTTTTTTATAGGTAATAGTGTGATATTATATGTGTGACTTATATTTTGGAAGCTAAATTAGAACGACTTTCTAATATAAAGCGCAGTAGTATATTAATTTGGTGCTTATAAATAACTCCACAAAGCTGTTGACTTTTAAAAATTAATGAGCTTTTCGAATTTTATTTTTATTGACAACTCGTATTGACTTTTTTTTTAGTGCACCGCAATATTACTGTTAACTTCACCATCTTAGTTTAACGATAAAAACGGTTATAGTCTTCGATATAAAAGCATTTGCAATAAACAAAACTATATAAAATATCTTATTTAATCGAGTGTAGATCTATTTCTATAGAAATAAATTCTATTCCCTTGAAATAAATTAAAAAGTGCAGTCAACCAGTTTTATGTCAGTAATAAAAGCTGAATTCCCGCTCATATCACAACCTGAGCCCGTAATTCGCTTACCCGCATTAAGCTCATGTAAGCCTAATGCCTCGATAATGCGATGATTAACCTCGCCTTATTCCTGTCTCGTATCTCGTACTAAGCAATGCTATGTAGGCTATGTAAGCACTGCTGTGTACTTACTACTATATTATGCTCTCCTGGTACGTGAATAGTGATTTAGGACTATTTTGACATTTACTATCTCTCTCTCTCCCTCTCTCTAATGGTTAGTGATGTAATGAGTGTTGTATGTAAGTACTTTGGTAATAAATCAGTTGTGTCACCAACGCGGTCTTTAATTGTGGCTCCCGTTAAATAATATCATAATTATCGTAATATCTAACTGGAGATTAAGAAAATTACATCTATCTATAAGTGTATGTGTTTGTGTGTTCTTATTCTTCTTTTCCCGAGCCTTTTCCGCACTTAGCCACTAAGATTTGGCCTTTGGAGATAGGTGTTAGTGTCTTATTCAAAAAACTTTATGGAAAAATTGACAGAAAAACATTTGTCGCGTGGGACAGTTGATCAAACTTAATGAAATCGACAATCGATTAAAAGTCGCAACGTTAATTACTATGGTGGGCCAAATTACGTATGTTCTGATGTGTGATTTCATGTTCCAAATTCAAAACCGGAACCAAAAACATTCGTGGATTTTGAACCGAAGCGATCCGACCTTAGACCATTTAAATAACCATTTAACCATTTTCTAATCCCTCTATGGACATTACTGAGCGACATGTTTTTCGTTCGTTTCGTCGAACCTCTCGGCCAGAGCATCCAAGCACTGAAATACCTAACGGGTATGTGTTAGTTTCCACATATAATTAATTAATATTATTCTCATAATAATAATTATTATGATTGGCAATGACCAGACCGAGGACCACGGGGAGCAATGAATATTTGACTACTTGAGTGAAGTGAACATTAAGTGATACAAGCGATTCAAGTGTACATAATTGAACTCGGCTACGATTTTGGAAAACGAATTGCCTACGTTTGGAAGTGTGTATTGGTACTTGGTTTAAGGAGTGAAATAAAGTCTTATACGAGTCACCAGGTTTTTAATTTCAAATCCTCAAACCCTAGTTCGTAACATTATAAAAAGTAAAATAATAAGAAAGTATAAACTTAAGCGTGAAACTTCCCCCTCTAATCTAAATACTGGTGCCGCACCTGTGATTTGCAAACAACCACATAAAAGCTAATTAATTATTATAACATAATGATCATTAGCTGGAACTAACTTCCTATACTAACGCAGTTATTTACTTGTATGATAATGTCTGTGTCACAGTTTCCACATAAATTATTTATTAGTAATTTTAATGATTAATTAATATTTATTGATGAAAATGGCAAACAATTCACTGTTTATAAATACAGCGTAAACCAGTAATGGCTAGACCTCTGTCATATAATAGAGTTATCACTTTTCAGTTCTTGCCTATCTTGGATAAGTATCTACAGTAGGAAACTATGAAGTATGGATTATGATTGCTTTTGGATTTAGCATGTAAGAAATCCTCGAGTACGGATGGTCTTTACATCGGCTATAAAAAGTAGGTATTTGTGTAAATGTTACGACAGTGATAGTAGACATAAAATAATATTTATTTGATGATTGACAGAAGAACTGAACTCACAGTTCTTTTTAAGGTAAAGGGAACGCTGCTAGAGTAGCTAGCAGCTTTGCTAGCTACTCTAGCAGCGAGAAAGCTGCTAGTCGCGTTAGTAATTGTTCAGTATGGACATGAAGAACGGGCAGGGCAGATGAGTGAAATGCATTCTAGAATTTAGAAAAGGGGTGTGGATTTTCATACTCCTCCTAACAAGTTAGCCCGCTTCCATCTTAGACTACATCATCACTTACCATCAGGTATAGTCAAGGGCTTGTAAAGAACAAAAAAAAATCCTTAAACCTACACCGAAGGTCACAAGTCCTGAATTTGCTTGACGTGTTTCCTCTACCACAAAATGATAGTACAATTACTGTCGCTGCTACGTTATACCATGCCTGATTTACTAATCATTAGGCCTTTTAATATGAAAAATCAAATCACCAACTTATTATCATCGCGTCGTCTGGAAGTTCGCAATATATTATAATCTCTACATATTATAAAACAAAGCCCGCATCTGTCTGCATGTTCTTGATAAACAGTCTAAATCAAAATCGAGTAGGCTTTCTTTAGCACTTTTAAAACGTTTGGTTATTTGTAGACTCTACAACCAGTTCGGACGGTAGAATGGAGTAAGAGAAAGGTTCGTTACCTTTTTTTTATTTTTTTATATTCTTTACAAGTTAGCCCTTGACTACAATTTCATCTGATGGTAAGTGATGATGCAGTCTAAGATGGAAGCGGGCTAACTTGTTCGGAGGAGGATGAAAATCCGCACCCCTTTTCGGTTTCTACACGGCATCGTACCGGAACGCTAAATCGCTTGGCGGTACGTCTTTGCCGGTAGGGTGGTAACTAGCCACGGTCAAAGCCTCCCACCAGCCAGACCTGGACAAATTAAGAAAATCTCAGTCTGCCCAGCCGGGGATCGAACCCAGGACCTCCGTCTTGTAAATCCACCGCGCATACCACTGCGCCACGGAGATCATCAAAAACCTGTAGGTTATCAAGGGTTTTTAGACAATTTTTAACCGACTTCAAAAAAAGGAGGAGGTTATCAATTCGTCTATATTTTTTTTTATATGACGATACCTAATAGAAATTTCGGTAAAAGTCAAACCTCCTTTCATCGAAAACATTGCATAATCGTATTTGTGGGATATCTTCCTTATATAAGGGTTCTATGAGGACAAAGTCCTCTAGTATCCTTCTAATATTATAAACGCGTTATATATATTACTCTTTAACGCAGCTACTACTGAAGCGATTTGGCTGAAATTTGGAATGGAAATAGATTTTACTCTGGATTAACATATAGGCTACTTTTCATATCGGAAATGATTACCGCGGGATTTGTGAAAAACTGAACTCCACGCGGAGGAAGTCGCGGACGTCCACTAGTTATATAATAGTTTCAAGACTGTAACACTCCAAGCTAATATCTGCATATGTCTTCGAAGGTAAACAAGATAGGTTCGAGTTTCAATGAAGTGGCACTTCGCCAACTTCGCGTCTGTTGCTCAAGGCATAGGACGGCCATATTGTGTTTGTGTTTACGAAAACGAGCAAGTTCAACGTTCTGTGTTAGCTCTATAATAATATTGAATAGGAGCAGCCGTTGCTGTGGGGTAGTTCATCACACTAATGTTATAAAGGCGAAAGTTTGTGTGTGTGTGCGTCTAAGTGTGTATGTTTGTGCCTCCTTTGATTTGGCTGAAATTTCAAACGTAAAATAATACGATAAAACACAAATGGTAGATACACCTACCTAATTATCTAAAACTAATTTAACCATCGAAAAGCCCGTCTGCTTTGAATAAGCCGACAGTCAGGGAATGCGGTTTTAATCTACCGTTGTGAGCCATTTAAAAAATATTTATATTTCTCTATCGCGCGGGGCATGATACTGTGCTCGCCTATTGCCCTTAGTTTACTTTATATTTTTTTACATGTCACGTAAAGGATACGATGGGCGACCGGTCGTCCATTTAGGAGTCAAGAGGTTAAATATTTTTTCAAAAATCCCTAGGGTGACCAAGTTATATTACTTTTTCGGATTTCTTAAAATTTTCTATCTTGAATCAGTTTTTTCAATGCTGTAGCTGCAGCAGCTGCTGTAAGTATGATTTTAAAGATCTTTAAAAAAATAGTCTTAAAGTACGTTGGTAATTTATTTCGTGGCAGTTTACAAAAATCAGATCTTTAAAACCATAATTACAGCAGCTACAGTATAGAAAAATCTGATTCAAGATAGAAAAATTTTAAAAAATCCGAATAAAATATATAACTTGGTCAATCTAGGGATTTTTGGAAAACTATTTAAATTAGTTTTAGATAATTAAGTGGAGTATCTAACGTTTGCTTTTTATCTATTAATTACGGTACACCCTGTATTTAATACCCTGGATTAATACATAGGCTACTTTTTATCCTGGAAAATCCATGGTTCCCGCGAGATTTATAAAAAACTGAATTCCACGTTTGTTCAAAGGGGGCAAAGTTTGTGTGCAACAGTGTGTGTATGTATGTAATCACGTGACGAAAGTTTGTGTGTGTGTGCGTGTAAATATGTAAATGTGTATGTTTGTTCCTCCTTTGTGCTATGGCTACCGAAGCAATTTGGCTGAAATTTGGAATGGAAATAGATTTTACTCTAGATTAACACATAGGCTTTTCATCGCGGAAAGTTCCATGGCTCCCGCGGAATGAGTGAAAATCTGAAATCCACGCAGACGAAGTCGCGGGCGTCCGCTAGTAAAAGTATAAGTAAGACAATGAAGGATTTTAAGCTAAAGACATGAAGTCTATCGGATTCATGAAGAAAATTCTTGAAATTGAGGATCTTCGCATGTTGTCTCCTCTATGTTCAATAATATTACATATTACTGTTTGCTTCAACGTGATATAATTGACTTAATATTATCGAATATACACATAATATTATATATATAGGCAATGATTGTTAGCTAAACAATATTAGTTCAAGTCGATTGACACGGTAGATTACGTCATCAAGTCGAACAATGACCAACCTAAAATGATATGACATCTCTCACCACTGACGTATTGATTGTTTACACTCGTAGGTAAAATGGTGTAATGGTGTTAATGTTTATAGGTGTAAATGCCTTTTTGGTCCAGTACCATCATCAATAACATACCCATATTCAGCTCACTGTTGAGCACACGTCTTATCCACATTTAATTTGTTTATTGGTAAACAGTACCACATCGAGTAAGTCTGAAGTATCGTCGTTATCAACCCATATACGGCTCACTGCTGAGCTAGAGTCTCCTCTCAGAATGAGAGAGGTTAGGCTAATAGTCCACCACGCTGGCCCAATGCGGATTGGCAGACTTCACACACGCAGAGGATTAAGAAATTCTCTGGTATGCAGGTTTCCTCACGATGTTTTCCTTCACCGTTTAAGACACGTGATATTTAAAGCACACAACTGAAAAGTTGAAGGTGCATTCCCCGAACCGGATTCGAACCCACACCTTCCGGAATCGGAGACAGAGGTCATATCCACTGGGCTATCACGGCCTCAGTATCAGTCTGAAGTATAGGTGAATAATTAGGTTAGCATTATGCATAAATATATCTGTAGGTACTTTCTGTAGCGAAAGTTATTAATCAGGATCCGTAATATTACGCTACGCACATCAATATTACAACGGGAAGCGCCAAATAAATTATCATTACAAATTTTACTTATAAAATAAGTAGCACATACGTTTATGATAGCTTTACGATCCAATATCTCTGAGATAGGGGCTCTCTTCGCGTAATCCTCAATTGCGTTGCGCAGAAGCCATAATGTATTAGCGGGAAATATGTTCGGTGAGTCTATTTGAGGATTATGGTTCTAGAAATCAGAACTTTACTACCAATACGATTGGCGTTCACCGATCGAGATCGGCTTCAGAATGTAAAACAATGGGTTATTAATCTGTGCTCCTGAATTGGAACGGAATTTCATAAGCTGTTGGGAGGCAAGTACGGAATCGTGATTGTTAAATAAATAAATATGAATAGTAATAAACACAGAAATCACCTGGGTTAGATCAATAGTAATTGGTACATAGAAGTAAAATTAAAGGGTCTGTCTTTGCTTTCATAATAATTGTGTTTTCTCTTATTTACGCAATACCAAAACACAAACAAGCTTTATTGAAATTATTGTCTGCCTGTCTATTTGTTGTGGTTAATATGTGGAGCCGTGATAGCCCAGTTCATAATTATGACCTCTGCCTCCGATTCCGGAGGGTGTGGGTTCGAATCCGGTCCGGGGCATGCACCTCTAACTTTACAGTTATGTGCATTTTAAGAAATTAAATATCGCGTGTCTCAAACGGTGAAGAAAAACATCGTGAAGTCTGCCGATCCGCATTGGGCCAGCGTGGTGGACTATTGGCCTAACCCCTCTCAATCTGAGAAGAGATTCGAGCTCAGCAGTGAGCTGAATATGGGTTGATAATGATGAATATGTGGAACGGATGAACAGATTTTAACGAGACTTTCACTGGAAGGTAAGGAGATTGAGCAACATAAAGGCTACTTTTTTCTCGGAAAAGTCCTCGAAAAAACCTGCAAGTGTCACCTATAAATCACAGCCCAGTATTTAATCGATTAGTATCTGTATATTAAAAGCTTACTTGACTAAGCTTTTATTATTGATTCATTGAAATCAATAGTCGAGGCGTGATAGAGTAACAAACATTCATATCATCAAAATCATCAGTTTTTGCAAATCTCGGGTAACCATGGATTTTTTCGGGATAAGAAGCTATGTGTTAATCCAGAGTAAAATCTATTTCCATTCCAAATTTCAGCCAAATCGATTCAGTAGTAGCGGCATTAAAGAGTAACATGCATCCAAACATCCATACAAACTTTCGCGTTTATAATATTAGTAGGATAGGTATCTGAGTAAATAAAGTAAACGTAAGAAACGAGATAAGTTATGAGATAGATAAATATTATGAAGCAATAAGTCCCATACCTATGAAGTAATAATGATAGCTTAGTTTTATGTGCCGGGACAATAATACAGACTGGACAAATCACCACATTAGTCATGCGTTATACGAGCTTAATGCGATTAGGTTCTTGCTCGTGTGTGAGCTTGGATATGGATAATACACGTTGGTCAAGTAGTCAGGTCATTGCGTTGCAGCTTTAATAGAACTTCATTATAATCATCATCATATCAGCCGATGGACGTCCACTACAGGACATATGGACATATGCCTTTTTGTAGGGACTTCTAAACATCACTCGCTTGGTGTCAGTCCACCTGGCGGGGGGTCGACTAACACTGAGCTTTCTAGTGCGGGGTCGCCATTCCAGCACCTTGGAACCCGTCACAATGCAATGGAAATACACAGTTAACAGAACATTAAGTTCCGAAAACAAAAGTTTTGTGGCTAGCCTTAAAATACGAACTCAGTATCAGTACCTACTTCCAATAAAAATTGAAAAAAAAAATTTGAAAATAATGTTGATTTTATTATCCTAACGTTATTTAATATACGAAATATGAATATATATATTTTTGACGGCTTCCGTGGCGCAGTGGTGGAATTACAAGAGGGAGGTCCTGGGTTCGATCCCAGGCTGGGCCGATTGAGGTTTTCTTAATTGGTCCAAATTTTGCTGGTGGGAGGCTTTAGCCGTAGCTAGTTAACACCCTACCGGCAAAAACTTACTACCAAGCAATTTAGCGTTCCGATACGATGTCGTGTAGAAACCGAAATAAGTGCGGATTTCATCCTACGCCTAACAAGTTAGCCCGCTTCGATCGTAGATTGCATCATCACTTACCATCGGGTGAGATTGCAGTGAAAGGCTAACATGTGAAGAATAAAAATAAATATCCGTAGATTACCGGGCACGCAAAGTATTAATTTGTAACCAACTCCAAAAAAGAGGAGGTTGCTCAGTTCGACTGTATACAGGGTGTTGCGTTGTATTTTACATAACTTCACAGTTTAAGGTATTGACTAAGTGTGCAGTCCACTTAGGGTTCATTTACACGAGCGGCAACTGCTTCGAAAACTGCAGTCGACTGCCGTCGAGACGTCGCTGACTGCAGTCGGCGACCGCCGTCGCCTGCCGACTGTCGACTGCCGACTGCAGTCGACTGCCATTGGCTGCCGCCGAGACGACGCTGACGGCGACCGCCGTCTACCGCCGCCGTGAGTCGCCGACTGCAGTCGTCGGTATCAGCTGCCGCTCATGTAAATGCACACAAATAGGAGCCGAAATGCATACTTAATTTTTTTTTAACTAAAAAATGCTTTCATACAAAGTAATTGAAACTATTCCGACTATCCATGTAACACACGCCTTTATCTATACTTGCATTTTAAAATACGTAATAGTAATGACTGTCGATATTGCAACTGGCACTCCACACTCCACTAGTAAGCTACTTCATGATATTTATCAATGAATAAGTTTGGCTAGGTAATAATATAAGGATGCGATATAAGGAACATAATTTAAGATCTATTTACAAAAGAAATGTTTTTACTCCGAAAATATTCATTTTAGAACAAAAATGTTCCTTTGATATTTTAAATTAATTTTCCACAAAAAAACCCTAGAGTTATAGGAAACTAGAGGACGCCCGCGGCATCGTCCGCGTGGAATTCAGTTTTTCACAAATCCCGCTGAAACAATGGATTTTTCCGGGATGTAGCCTATGTGTCAATCAGAATCAAAAAGAGTATAATCTATTTCCATTCCAATTTTCAGCCAAATAGCTTCAGTAGCCGCAGAGTAAAAGAGGAACAAACATACTTACTTACTTACACACTTACACACAAACTTTCGCAGCCTTTATATAATTTAAAAGTCTACAGGGTATGGAATATTCTACATTTTCTTACTTTATATTCTACCAGTTACCTTGTATGTATTTAAATGTTGTGTAACCGAGCGACATGACGGCACAGCTCCATTTTGCATAGAAATTAAAACTCCACGACTGCCTGATAGATCACCGATCTGGGGGATATTGCTTTCAGTTGCGCCGTCAAAGTTTATTAAAGTTGAGGTTGCGTTACTCATGTATTACAATCATATTAACTTTACTAGTTTTGTAATGTATGATCATTGAACATTACATAAATAATATATCTTAAAAACTTTAATAAATCATAAATGCTTCAAATTTAGCAAAAATAATATCTGTAGTATTTATGAAAAGGAGATGGTCCATTTCAGGTCCACTCTTTTGCCCGACTAGATTCGAATCCATACGGGGCCCTTAGTCATGATCTGGTTCTTGCATCGCGGCTCGATCCAAACTGCGAAGCGGCTGCGCGACGCGCTGCTGCTCGCGTCGCGCGCTGGGACAGGGGTTGAGTGGTGGAGAGTGAAGGTTCCGTTACACTCTCCGACGGTCCATAAATTAATCTTCATTAGACTCGTCTTCTTGTAAACAAACCGAACTAACGCTATCTTGTTCCAAGTTTGCTGTATGTGACAGTGAAAGAAATAGCGGTTTCCACGCTGTGGGCAGCATATATCCATGATCCCGACTAATACCACGTGAGTTTTAGCAGTGTTTCATAATCAATTAATACGACTAAATGAAATTAAGTCAATTTTCCACATTTGGCCGCCTCAGTTTTGATACGCTAGTGCCCCATCTGTAGTATAAAATATCATTGGTGGTAGTACTTAATAGATGAGATATTCATAACTTTACGGCAGGTAGGTACATAATTATAGATGGCAGCTCTGAGTAAGTTAATAAATTAGACGGTGCGCTGTCCGTCTCGCCCATTACCAATTTCTAGTGCAATCAGTTTTGCGCATTTTTAGATTGAGTACCATCTGATGAGAATTACTCAAGTAGGTAAACCATAAGCATCCCCCATTTTAATCTTACTAATATTATAAACGTGAAAGTTTGTAGGTATGGATGTTTGGATGTATGTTTGTTTGGATGTTTGTTACTTTTTAACGCCGCTACTACTAAAGCCATTTGGCTGAAATTTGGAATGGAAATAGATTTTACTCTGGATTAACACATAGGCTACTGTTATCCCAAAAAAAACCATGGTTTGCCGAAATTTGCGAAAACTGATGATTTTGATGATTTGAATGTTTGTTACTCTTTAACGCCTCGACTTCTGAACCGAAGTAGCTAAAATTTGGTATTGAGATATATTTAGATATATTATATTATGTTATTGCCTGGATTAACACATAAGCTACTTTTTATCCTAAAAAATACTAGTATTGCAACTTTTTTATTTTCTGTTAATCACTTTACCAATTCAAAAAATAATAATATGGTCACCCTAATAAATTGTAAAATTGAATATTAATTTCAATAGCTTACCGCACATACCGGCATATTAAAGGGAATGGTCCTTTCTGTCATGTTAATGTGCAAAACTGCAGACTTTTTTATTGCACCTTGCTTCAAGTAGCGATACTATCATATTGTATCTGCGCATTGCCTTTTATTTTTATGATAGAATGCATCTTCGGTCAAATATCTCTTAGCAAAGTTACAATTTTATGACTAGTAAACCCATAATTTTATTACTAATAAAGTAAATTAATATTTTTGTGTTTCTGTTACATACTTTTTGTTGTCATTTATTGTCAAACTAGCTGACGCCGCGCGGTTACACCCGCGTGGTTTCCGTTCCTGTAGGAATACGGGAATAATATATAGCTTTTATCCTTCCTCGATAAATATGCTATCTAACACTGCAAAAATTTTTGAAATCGGACCAGTAGTTCCTGAGATTTGTTAAAATTAAAGATTTAAATGTTATTTTTTTATTTTATCTCACAAAGTTAATTTTATTCATATAATGTTGAGCACTTTTTCTGAGATAAAACCTTTTTGCTAAGATTTAAAAAAGTACCGTTCGTTTTTAAACGGAAGATAAAGGTTTAATATTACATTTTTCTTTACATTGCGCAACATGTGGATATTGGAATTGGTGAAATAAGCATTACTTTACGAGCAAATGTGTTATAATTATAAATACTTTTGTAATGTATAAATACACCCATACATTGAAAAACAGCCCATCGCACAAATTTTCTAATTGTGGGAATCAAACCCACAGCTGTGGATGCAGAAGAATCGCTACCCACTGCGCCACGCGGCCGGTAATATTATTAGCATATGGTTAAGTGACAGTAACGATCGCGCCTTGCGAAGGTTCCGTACATGCTTTACATATAATCGCGATTTCCCAAGCGTACTAACAACAAGTAACAAGTGTTTATGTTAGCAACTTTTATTCAGCGAGCGCCTGCCTGCACTGTATGAAATTTACCGCAAACATAAGTTTGTCTTGTAGTAATTTCGCAAATATTTAATAATAAATTTTAAACTTGAAATTTAAACATAATATTATATAGGTTATACTTAATTTTAAGTATAACTTATATAATATTAACCTATATAATTTACGTTATATTTATTTTTTGGAAGCCGTGATAGCCATATCCACTGGATATGACCTCTGATTCCGATTCCGGAGGGTGTGGGCATTTTAAGAAATTAAATATCACGTGTTTCAAACGGTGAAGGAAAACATCGTAAGGAAACCATTATAACCGGTGAATTTTCTTAATTCTTTGCGTGTGTGAATTCTGCCAATCTGCATTGGGCCAGCGTGGTGGACTATTGGCCTAACCCCTCTCATTCTGAGAGGAGACTCGAGCTCAACAGTCAGCCGAATATGGGTTGATAATGATGATGATATTTATTTTAATCTAGGTATGCTTTTTTTATTGAGAAAGAATACAATAAGGAACCTAAGCTAACTTATCCTAATAACTATATAAATCATGCCCACGTGGAATGGTGGCAAGAATACTGGCTGCATTTCCGCGCTGGACAGCCAGGCTGATCCTTTGCGCAAAAAATGAGCCAGCCCTTCTGTCACCAGTCGAGGCAACTAGCCGCGGTGAAATGATTCAGCAAAATTTTTTGGTACTGCGACTACATGGCCCAAGAGTCTCCGCGGCAATAGGTATGCTTATAGTCTAGATATAGATGTATAAATTATTTTTAAAAAAGTACTTATAAATTAAAACACTAAAAACATGTCTTAATTAATTAATTGCTTCAATTAATAAGTCAATCAGTTTCCATAATGCAGATCAGACATCAGTGAATCAAAGCTTATAATATAACAAACGGACAGTCAAGCTTCGCCTGACAGTTACGCAACCAACCAATCACAAGAAAACTATCGGCAACAAACAGAGTTTTTACTCGCATACGTATATGTTTATAATTTAGTTGTGTGTAAAAATTAAAGTAAAAGTAAGTAAGTATTATGTAAGAAATTCTTTCCATCTGAATAGAAAATGGTTGACATCTTCAGATTAGCTTATTGTATCTTCATTACATACAAGTATGGATTACAAACCATCACTCGGTCATGTAAGTTTTTAAAACTGTAGTCCATTTGTTTAGATTTACATACATACAGATACACAAAGAAACTTATTAAACACCGCGCCTTTTCTCGCCGTGAATTAAAAATAACTAAATAACTATTTGTAAATCGTTGAATATTTAAAGTTAAGATCTACTTTGTAGATAATGATTATTGTAATTAGTATCTTAATAATAGAAGGTGTGGTAGGAAATGCTTGCACTCGTGATGCATTTAGGACAAGTAAGCGTTGATTGCCTAGTGGGCGACGAGACAATATAAAGGTGCGGTTAGTTTGTATACCTACACCTACAAATATAATGTATATGTTACCGTTAAATTGTAAAATACGTTAGTTTATAATCTCACTCGTGATATCGTAATCTACCGTCATATTGTGAACTAATGAACTAAAAATACTAATTAACGTGTTTTTTTCGGTATCTTATAATCTATCGGAAGTGAAACGTCCATCGGCGTCATCGAACCCCACATTATTAGGGGATAATGTGGTTTTCTATTGGGTAAAGCCCTGCCTTTCCTAAAGAAGAGGGGAAATGGAGCTTATATATAAATCGGTACAGTTCTAAGCTAAAACATTTCGCCTTCTCTTCCAAGAGGTGGAAAAGGAATCATCATTATCAACCCATATTCGGCTCACTACTGAGCTCGAGTCTCCTCTCAGAATGAGAGGGGTTAGGCCAATAGTCAACCACGCTGGCCCAATGCGGATTGACAGGCTTCACACACTCAGAGAATTAAGAAAATTATCTGATTTCCTCACTATGTTTTCCTTCACCGTTTGAGACACGTGATATTTAATTTCTTAAAAAATAAATAAAAAGGAAAAGGAATACCAATTTTCAAATAGACTCAATGGTATTCATAATAATGGGATCAATTAGGAAAAATCCAAGCATTGTAATAGCTATTACGAATTTAATAACAACTAATTTCTTATACAACATGTGGCAACATCTAAGACCCAATTAACTGCACATGTAAGTAGTTCAACCTGATTCCCATGTCATAAAGAAATGGTTTGTGAAACTCACAGAGGAAGAGATTAGTGGTTATTGTCGACAATATTATCGGGATTAGTTGTTTGGTAACCATTATAGAACGGGAGGCTGTTGTAGTCAGACCTCCCTCATTTTAGAAAATCAAAAATTAGTCGACCTTTGCGTTTACAATAGGCACCTACGGCAGGCAACTGTTGAGTTTGGACTGTGGGGTCTTTGAAAGGTTTCAAGGATCTAACTCTCGAAGCAAAAAGTGCATTTTTTGTTCATGTTTTCTTTGGTATATCCAAGAAATATCGTTTCCCAAATTGCCAGTTACTTATCTTTCTTCGTTACTCTTCTAAAAACGTTCTTTAAAATCAAAATTTAACGGTCTCTAGCACAGTACATTTTTCATCATTTTCCTAAAAAAAACTACTTTTTTAATAGGACAATTATTTGATGTTGCCTTCCAAAGACGGCACCATACACTTACCATACTTACCTGCGGTGTACCTACTTTTCATTTATAAAAAAACGAACGTGTGACCATCTCAGTCCATTATCCATTTCAAACTGGATACTTCTATAAGCCATAATTCAAATTCAGTATAAATTTGTAAATGTTGTCATTGTATGTAAATTCTGTTCGAACTAAATTCGCATAGGATGTAGTTAGAAATATTTTCCGTGTCATTTAGATTTACACGTTTGCGTCAGAGACTCCAATTAGTGAAATATGCTGTCCAATTAATGTATATAAAGGCATATGAGGCTTAATATTTATACCTTTAGATACCAATATAGGCAAAAACTGCAGGCAAAAAACTTGGCATCTTTAATAAAGTGAAGCAGTACTTCACAACAGAACGGCTTCAATCCTTGTATCAAGCTCAAGTTAGGTCGTGTATGGAGTACTGCTCCCACTTGTGGGATGTTTCCGCTAAATATCAGCTTGCTGCTTTGGATTCAGTGGATAAATGTGCTAGAAGGCTCATGGCAATGTGAGGCAATAACAAACTCTAAACTTCAAAGCTTAGAGCATCGCCGAAAGGTTGCCTGTCTATCGGTGTTCTACAAGATATATTTCAAGGAGTGCGCTCAGGAGCTGTTTGATTTTGTACCACCTTCGCCGTTCTACCACAGGACTGCTAGGCTTCGCAGAGATCTACACCGTTACGTCGTCGATATTCCTCGGACGCGTACTAAGCGGTTTAGTTCCTCTTTTCTTATACGCACTGCAAAGATGTGGAAAGCTCCTTCACCATCTACAACATGGGTATCTTCAAGTCAAGAGCGAATAGGCATATTATAGACAAGCGCGTTCCACCATAGGCTGCATCACTGCTTGATTGCAGCTAAGCGCTTGCTTATACAAAAAAAAATCACAAAATAACACTGACCTAAATATATTTTTTCATTTATTTTCACTTTAACTTCAAATTCACCCTTCTATTAACATACACTATTTTTAATAGCATTAAGGCAGAACAACGTTTTTAGTCAGCTAGTTTTTACAAATATACAAACATAAGAACCTCTTTTCTAACATCTTAACATAATATGAATTTCTTCTTATTAATACTTCTTTATAAGTATATCAGTTAGATGCTGTGTAAGCGGCTTACTCACTTTTCTGAAAAGAATTTTCATTTCAATAAAAGATTCCTCGTTTGAAAGAAATACGGCGAACATCTGTGCAATTGAGCGTTAACTTGTCAATCCGTCATGAGGCTTAGAGGGTTAAGCTTTAAAGCCTTTCGTAATGTGAGGTTTTTCGCAGTGCAGCTTTTTCATGGCATCGTATGAGTTATAGCTTGGTTGGTTTTACCAATTAATTCATACTGATTTATTATTTTGTCATTTATTTATGTATCATGTTTAATGTTTACTGGATGTTTTAGGTGTTCAAAAATTCAATTTTTTGCATGCAATTGCATGAGAGGTGCAATACATATCAGAAGCACAATTATCCTCCCACTTTAGTATACGTCGCGTATATAATTACGATCGATATATCGCGTACGATAATTGTGCCTCTGAGTTAAAGAGTTAAAGAGTCAGAGTTCACAAGCTGAGCTTGAGCTTGAACCTCACCTCTAGGTCTACATTGTTACATTTTTTTTATCAATAATGTCATAAACATTCAAGAATTTCACAGTCAAGGTCAACCTAACAGTTCAAATTTAAATTCAAATTCAAATTTCATTAATTTCAATTAGGCTTAATTTACAAGCACTTTTGAAAAGTCAAGTTATGTCATGATTTAAGTTTAGTTCGAGTTCAGAGAGTGATACTTGAACATATCTACAAACGAACCAACTGAATTGATATATGTACTCAAATCTACCGAATCTGCGAAAGTTAATCAAGTATGAATATCTGCTAATTATTTGATTACGCCACACCTGAAAAAAACTTAATGAATTATGTCGAAGTACCATGTCTGCTTACAAAAAAAGTTATACCATAAAAAAATACAACCGACTTCAAAATCACAAAAAATGTTTCTACTAAACTAAAAAGCGAAAAAAAAGTATATTTTCGACGAATTGATAACCTCCCCCTTTTTTTGAAGTTGGTTATTAACAAACTTATAACATATTTTTGACGTCGGAAGTTATTTAAAACGTTAGAATATTAAAATGCAAAGCAAACAATTTATACAAAACTGAATAAAAGTCAAATAAAAACCTTTTAACGTTTTAAAAATAAAAACAGTAGTACACAGTATATCTTTGCGACTATCTCATGAATAGTGTATTCAGCCGCATAGCAATTTTTATTAGACGCAGAGGTGTATTTTTTTTACTCCGTACAGCTTTATAAACGCTAGGGTAGTTAAACCGAATACGTGACTGCAAAGACTTGGAAAATGTAAAGGGTTGTTATCTTGTGTTGAACCTTTTCTTAATTTTTGGTTATAGCTTTTGAGGACGTCACGTTCAGAGACAGAGGATCTAGATTCGATTCCCACCTGGGTTCAGTTTAGGATTTTATACGTTCTAGATTGACCTATTGGGCTAGTTAACACCCTATCGGCAAGCGATTTAGCGTTCCGGTACGTTGCCTCATCGGAAACGTGAGACGTATGGGTAGAATAATCTGGTAACTCTTCCAAGTTAGCCCGTTTCCATCTTGGAATACATCGTACCGGAATGCTGCGATATATTCCAAGCAACGCACTTAATTAACATCAGGTAAAACCGCAGCCAAGGCAAGCAGTGTTTTTATTAAATATAGAAATATTCTAGGGACCCTTGAAGTTCTTCAAAAAATTTGTAATGTTGTTAACATAAGGGTTGTCTTGAAACTAAGAGTATGGTGGCTGGAAAACATGAATAGGGTAGTTGACTCGTATCAAATTTAATATAAACCGTATTAATTTTCAAATCAATCAATTAATAAAAATTAGGGATTTCTTAAAAAAAATATTTAAAAATCACGTATTTTTTAAAATTTTCCAAACGTCAAAAACGCTGTCATATATTTTGTGACGTCACTAACACACTTGATGTACTAAACGTCAAACCAATTGTTAACTAATATTTTTGTGAAACGCTACGTTTGTAAGGGACTTATTATAGTGATGTCATGAAACAGTTGAAATATAGACCATCATGGCCGACAGACGTTTTGGCTCGTATTGTTAAAAACATATTTAAAAACTAAAATTTTTATGTAATCACGTCTCAAAAAAATATGATTTTTTTTTCTATCTAGTATAGAACAATAATGAACAATGGGGATGACGACTAGGTTTGAATATATTGATTTTTATGATACATAAATAAGGTCAATGTTAACTAATTTATACATAAAAAGCAAACATTGACTGGATATTTGCAAAATAAATAAGATTATAAAATTTCAAAATCTACTAAAAATATTTTATCGTAATTAGATGAAAATTCATACAGTTTTAGCTTCCTTACATTAAATGTAACATTTTTTAATAATTGAACTATAAACATAAACGCAGAAATAACAAAGATATTAGTCATTTTGTTTAAACGCCCATACAAATCTAACGATCGTTAATTATAAAATAATTGCCTACGACGTCATAAGTTCGTACCATTTTGTATGGGGCGTTTTTCAGGGATTCGCGGCAGCGCCGCAAATCTGACCTTTTAAATCGCTGTAGCTCCGTAAAGTAATGATCGCAGATACCTTGTTACTTTTACAATACTATTAGCGTACTCTTAATTTATATACAATTTAAAAAACTGTCATCATCCCTATTAAAGACCATTAAAAAAGTGTTAACTACTGCTACTGAGAATTCCTTGGTTCTTCCCAGGAATTCTCAGTAGCCAGAATTATTTGAGCCAGGGCTCGAACCCATTGGACCAACGGGACAGTTCTACTAATTCAACATTAAGATCGGGTTATCTATTATTTTCGCGTACATACCATTGAAGTATCACTATTCAAACCGCACTAACCATAGTGGTAACAGAATCAACCTACAACACATTAACGAACTCAAATGTATTCCAATACGTGGCTTTGAGTCGTAACCTATTTCCCGATGTTAATTGTTAACAATCGCATATTCAAAAATGTTTATTCAACGGAGCATTGCACTAATTTGTCGAATTACACAAAGCGATTATTGCATATAACCAAATTACAGTGACCGACATATTTAGCGATCTCGCAAACTGACGACAATATTGATAGAACGACAGGCTGGGATAGTGACTTAGTTTTGTGATAAAAAAACGCTTGCGCTTCGCACAGAAACTCCGCGTTCGCTGTGGTACGGGGTCAATTGACCTCGTACCACATCCTACTTGCGGTGCGGCTACTTAACTTAGCTACTTAAAGTAACTTTTTTTCGGTGTAGATTTTAGGATGTGCTATTAAGCCAGGACGCCTTGGCGTATCTATCATACTACGAGGTCGAAAGAACCCGAGCCGCACTGCATAAATAATATTTTTACCACAGTGCTGTATGGGGCGTTTTGACCTCGTATTAAGATAGGTATGCCAGCTGCTCGCGGACAGTGTTGTGCATTAGTCGATGAGATGAAAGTGCCACGCACGTGCCACGCACGTGCCACAATGTGTAGACATTGCAGCAAGAAATTAAGAATTTCACTATATATAATACAGGTAAGTTGTTAATTTTATTTTATATTTTAAAATATTATAAACAAATGTCTTTGGCATTTTTTTTGTTACAATGATTATATGTTCCAAAATTTTGATTCGCCTCTTTTTCCCAAAGAACATAAAAATCAATTTGTCTGTTCATTTGCTTAGGTTTATAGACCTTTAACACGTTCGCTACGGCACTGAATTTTCAGTACTTTACCAATACAATACGAGGTTTTTTGACCTCGTACTAAAACTTTTTGTGGTGTGGTACGAGGTAAATTGACCTCGTACCAATACAATACGAGGTTTTTTGACCTCGTACTAAAACTTTGTGGTGTGGCGCGAGGTTAATGCGAACTTGTTAAACAAAAACACTAATACTTTTCATTATACATTCGGCTATACATATTAAACTTGTAGATAATGTGAAATTATAAATAACAATCTGCCGTATGTCTGCGTTGGGCCTTACTCATCATTTACATGATGTTAATTCAGCTGTGTCGAGTACAACAATTAAATTAATTATTGCATGTTGCTACAATAGAATTATTAAAGTTTAGTTGTGCATGGTGTTAAATGTAAATTATAGCAATACTGATATAATTTAATGCTACTGTCATGCATTTATGATATGTTCAGATAATATATGTAATACCAGGCCTGGCCTGGTCGCGTTACTCTGGGGTGACTTAAACAGGCGAGTGTCACCGCTTGGATCAGACGTTTTTGCACACGCTGCGCGACGTGCCTCGCCCGTTGAGTTGAGTAGATATAATAAAAATACTGTAGGTAAATAAAACGGCTAGCTAATAATTTTATTCGAAGTAAATTGCGCCGTATTGTGTCGTAGCGAGAGACGCTATTTATTTTAATGACGTTGCGGAGTGAATCTTCTGTACTTGTACATATGTTTTCTGTGGTAATACCTAAACTAATAACGTATACACCTAAGAATTTTTCACACATAACGTATTTAGACTAACTTAACAATTTTTTACTCCATAACGTATAGACCCGCATCACTCAAAACTTAAGCTATTTCTGTGACTATGTGTGCGTAAGAGCTAAACTAATTACAGTCGCCGACACGCACACAAGCGTATTTATCGCAGCTTAGTGATGCCTCAAGGGCTCCCATTTCGGGGCACATTAAACGACTTACGAATGCTGCGGCTACACACGATCTATGAGTTATAAATTTATGATGTAAGGAATAAGAAATGTTTATTTGAAATACTCCTAATAGAACTACAATGTTGTCCTGGCCCTTAAATTAGGTAAGCCGTGACTTAGGGCCAGTGACTTTCCTTAAATAGGCATAGGTACATTAACATCTATACTAATATTATAAAACTGAAGAGTTTGTTTGTTTGTTTAATTTAACGCTTTAATCTCAGGAACTACTGGTCCGATTTGAAAATTTCTATCAGTGTTATATAGCCCATTTATCGAGGAAGCCCATTATCATTTATATATTATCCCCGTATTGCTACGGGAACGGGAACGACGCGGGAGAAACCACGCGGTGTCAGCTAGTAAATGATATAATTAAACATAAAATATGCAAATCGTTAAATTTTTTAAAGGAGATTTAAAATACCAAAACAATAATAAAAAAACATTTTTATTTGATCAACTGTTTTGTTAGTAGTAATATAATACTTTTTGTGAAATAATGCCTAGGGAAGTAACTTATTGCTGCTAAAAAGCATAATGCTATTGAGGCCTTAGTAAATGCGGCTATTCTATGAAAAACAACATTCTTAGAAAAATGTGAATAGGAAAGTATACAACGAGGCACGCCCTTGAGTGCAAAAAGACTCAACAAAAGCCCAATAGAATTGTAAATCGGACAATTTTCATGTTTTATTGATGATAAACAGCTGTGAGCAATCAATGTTGAATGGTATTACGTGAACTTTATTGGAACGCATTACAATTTCATGAACGGAGACCTTAAATAATCGGAATCGATTTTATTATGGGTTTTATTATTTTAAACGGAACGTTTGGTATTTTGGCGACAGCAAGTGGAATTGATATCAATTTCAGCTATTCATTGAAGCCTGATGACGTATTGGAAATTATTTATTAACATATATTTAGATCGAGAAACAGTTGTCGCCAGACCTTCGTCATTTTAAAAGAAATAATAGTTTTGTCAGGCCGTTATTATACATAGAGCGGGGAGCATGTATTAACAAATTTTAAACTTCTCGAGAATTTTTCTTAGAATTGCAGGAGATATATAAATCCTAATTGTTATTACTTAAGTACCTACATTACGGAAATGTATTCATCTTTCAAATTGATATCCAAATTGCTGTTTATATTGCTTGGTTTAGCAAAACAGAGCACTTTTTTGAAAAAAGTTAGCGGTTAACATTTACCCCCTGCTAGAGGCAAATATTAACGATGAAGGGGTAAAACTTAACATTTGGTATGCTGTATTAAAACCATAATTCATAAACATAAACAAAAATAAAATTGTACTAATCTTTATAATCATAAACTTTATTATTAATATGTTTACAGTTCAGAAAAAAAATGCAGAAATGAAAAACAAAATGACATCGTCTCTTACTATATTTGTTATTAATTTTAAATTCTACTAACAGGAAATCATCTGCATCGATTCGTAGTTTGGACGCGTATGGAGCGTTTCAGCTTTTCGTTCTTGATTCTCACTGTGAAGTTATGGAATCACCTTCCGACTTCCGTTTGCCTTTTTGACGCAATTAAAAACTCTTACGTGGCAAATATTCAATTTCGTAGCAATAACTATTTTAGATTAGAAATTAGTACCTCCTGTACCACTAACTCATATACCTCTGTAGTATTGGTACCCCTAATTGTTTTCGCGTGTAAGTCCTCATTCTGCAACAAAAAACACCGTACTTTCAATGTAGGACCTCACATCTTTCACGGGGCCAATATTAACAGACTAATACCCCACGCAGTTGATTAATAATAATAATAAGCCCCAGAGGTACTTTTCAAACATGAAAAAATATTAAAAGATAACTTTCCATTTATTTAATAAAACATTAGATATACAATCATGAATCCTTAATCGTGGAAGTAATTAATTAAAGCTCCAATTAAAAAAAAACATTACGCAAAAATGTTTGCTTACCTGTATTTTTGCACATATGAGCGATATCTACGATACACGGTGGCAAGCAGGCAGTTGATGTAAGCCACCAGCCATCAGCGGTTCCTTGCAACCCACATCCCAATCCTAGCGCTATAGGTAGCCGATTATGGAATTCTGAATGTTTCAACAATGTCAAGATCCTCAATTGTCCTAGTATAAAACGTTTATAAATATTTTTTTCACTAAAAATGGTTTAAAAAGTGTTTTTTTAACAGGGGATCGTTAAATGACTGAGTAACTTATGATTATATTTTAGGAGTTGTTGTACAGTGACTTGTTAGTCAGCATCACTCGAAGTTAAAACATTAAAGGTGGCACTTTGTTATGTATAGTTTAGTAACTAGAGGCTTGTTAATACCTACCCCTGTTAAAATATACCACTACCTACCTACTACCATGGATAATAATAATTGCAATAACGGTTTTGATATACTTAATGTTTAATGTTTTCCGATGACAAGTTGCCACGAAGGTAAGTCTGACAACTGGGACGTGATTTCTCACGTTGTATAAAAGAAAATATGAAATAAAAAGTCTTTACCTTTGGATGATTGAGGGTCTGAACTTCTGAATACTACCTTCCAAAGTCACCATGACCCAAATGTCATACAAAATAACATGGGCTGGGCAAACTATAAGATTTATATAATTAAGGGTGTCTGGCGAATATACTTTGGAATGCATTTCCATTTTGAAACAAGTGACATACAATTTATAGATAAATCCAATCAATTTATCATTTATTATATTAACAAGTTAAAACGATGGCAGAGGTTAATCACAAAGTACATTGTTTTGCCTATTAAATGCTTGCATTTTAACGCAACAAATAATTGCTTTTACAATAATGGGATACATTAAAACTAAAATATTCTTTTATCTTGTTTTCATTGTACTGATATCATGGGCGTTACTAATATAGAAATAGACCTACATATAACTTCATGAACGCATTTTTAACGTCCGTTAAAAAAACTCTCGTGCAAATGAGGGCTAAGCGACATTAATGCATTTTTTTATAATAATAGAATGTACTTACTCTGCAAGTACCATAGTATATTTTAAGGATATATAAAAACTTAAATATATAAGTGGATTACATCTTGTCAAATGATAAAATTACAGATGGAACGTAAGCTTAGATGTTGCGAATAATTCAGACCCGCTTTGAAAGTGAAGAATTTTCTCAAGTATGCCTTCGCAAGATCTTTTGAATTGTCAAGTTTGTCTGTTGTTCTTCACTTTACTACCGGTTCAGAATTCAAAATGATACGAGAAGTCGGTCACAATAAAATAGAAAGGAAAATTTAATAAAGTCGAAGACGCTCGGTATTATAGAAAGAGAGCCTGCAATAGCCACACATCACTCATTTGTTGCTGAAAGTTAGTTAGCCCAGATACCTTATGTAAGCCATCCTCATCATTAACAGCCTATGATGGACGTCCACAGTAAGACTTAGGCCTCTTGCCATATCTTGTTTAGGACTTCCAAACACCACGGTCTCGAGCCACCTGCCTTCAGCGGTTCCTTGCAACCCACATCGAAAACACAGCGCTATAGGTAACTGATTATGGAATTCGGAATGTTTCAACAAGGTCAAGATCCTCAATTATCTTAGTATAAAACGTAATTTTGTGATATATTTTATTAATATTATTTTCCACTAAAAATGGTTTAAAAAGCGTTTTTTAACAGGGGAATTTATGATTTCTCATTTAATGCTGAGGATAATATTGAAAAATACCTTGTTATTTAACGGTTAAGGGTCTGCATTTTTGAAATCTGCCTTCCAGTGCCACCACAGTCCAAACTCTATAATAGCCTACATTAATTTATTTTATTTATTTATTAATTTAAGCCATTTAAAATCTTAATTACATAATATTTAGAACATGTCACAAGTTATATTTTATCCCGCTGGGCAAATTTCTCCCCCTTTCTCTTCCATTGTGCCCTATCCATAGCTGATCGGATCCAGTAAGTACCTTCGAAGTCAATTATATCGTCTTTCCATCTGCTAACGGGTCTGCCTCTGCATCACTCGGGTACCACAATGTTGTTGTACCAGTTGCCATTTAGTCTTCTTGTTATATGCCCCGCCCAGTTCCATTTCAAGCGCTTTGTTATTTTTCCTGCGTCTTTACTTTTTAATCGCATATGTATATTTGACACACTAATTACTAAATTCCAACAGAAAACCAGCGCTGCATGCTCTTTTTATTTAAAGAGTATGTAGCATATGCTGAGTTGGGGCCCTTTATTGGGTTATGCCACACATCGCAGGATATTGTCCTGTCATATTATTTAATATGACAATATTATTTGATAGCATTATATGATATTATGAGCATATTGTGTTGTGTGGCATAATGCTGTAATAAAGTTTTTTCTTTCTTTCTTTCTAAATACTTATTAGTAGGAGCATAGGCTTGCAAAACTTCAGCTTTCAAACAATGAGGTAGGTCAGGCCCTTTCAAGTTCTCAGTTTATAACTGAACAATTGACTCGCTTCAATAGTAGTGGCATTCAAAAAAACATGACTAATGTAGTCAGCCCTTATGCCCTAATTCTCATAATTAAGTGTATAGTTGCTTTCATGTTCAATCAATCAAATTTAAATGATATCAACGAAGACACAGCTTCGAATGATAAATTAACTTTAATAGATAGAGTCGCCCCTTCATTTGACTAAACCAATTTTATGTGAACGATAGCATGAATTAATTTTATTCGATGTTCATTCGTTGAGAAGGCTGTAAAAGAAGTAGTAACAGAATTAATAATTGAAATTAATGTTAAGTAATGCTCATGTTAATGTTTCAAAATCTGAACACAGTTTCATTAAAAAGTCATAAAATGTTCGTATTACGTTGTCTTTATAGAGTTTATAAATTGGTTAGTTTATAGAAAACTGTACGCTTCGTGTTGCAATACTTCTTCAAATACAATTAAATGTTCGAGTATCCTTTGCTTGAAAAATACGAGATGGGTAAATTAAACTACAGTCTTAGATCAGTCTTAATGTCAAAGATAGCCAACCTAGCAATCTTTGACATTAGGACTGACCGTTTTTGACAATTTGAATTCAGAATACTGACGAGTCGGTGGTATAATATACGAGTATCCTTTGCTTGAAAAATACGAGATGGGTAAATTAAACTACAGTCTTAGATCAGTCTTAATGTCAAAGATAGCCAACCTAGCTATGTTTGACATTAGGACTGACCGTTTTTACCAATTTGAATTCAGAATACTGACGAGTAGTCAGTGGTATAGTCCTGTTTTTTGGATCCTGTTTTTTGCAGGTTTTATAAATGTACTAGTGATTGCAAACAGTGTTTATAGAGGCACAAAATATAACTTTGAGATTGAGAACTTATACTTCTTGTACTAACGAATAAGAACTTTTGAGCTGCGTGGTGAGTCAATCGAAACACAGACAATCAAGAATAAAACCTTGTCATATAGTAGGTCATTAATGTTGGCTGATAACCATGTGATCAGCACTGTACGTCGATTCTCTTTCTACGATCGCAAACGCTTCGAAAAAAATATATGGGAATGTCGGATCTTGATCACGTGACCTGTCGATAGCAAATGTCATTCCCATACATTTTTCTAGTTTTCGAAGCGTTTGCGATTGTAGAAAGGGACTCGACGTGCCACTTGGCTACAGGGGCTGGATCGATAGCTAATTTCATTTTAATTACTTAAAACAAATTTTATTCAGAAGTTATAATTAGCCTTCCTCCGATTTTACATAATCAATAAATATTATTGACTAGCGGACGCATATAAATAATAAAAACCTTTATTCAGCTAAAAACAAATTAAAAATCAAGAAGAAATTACAAACTAATACTACGAGAGCTTACAAGGTACTTAAAGATACCAACTAAATTACAAATTATAGATTCTGGCGTTCGTTATGTCACGGTAACGTTTGGTGTTACAATTGGTATAAGTAAAGTCCAAAATTGCGAATAAATGTATCGAATTCGACCAGTTTTATTATAAATATAGATATGGAATATAGGTATCTAAACAAAATAACATACAAAACCGATATTAATAACCGATAAAGTTTTATGAAATCAAAAGGTAATCAAGATAATCAACTCACTTGATAGCGTTAACTTTAAATTAAATTAAAATATTTAATCCGGTTACTGCCATGTTTTATCAATAAATGTTGACGCAAGCGAATATAAAAACAAATGCATTAACATCAAGTACACCAGCCCCCAAGTGTCTGCTCTGCTTTAATCGTCAATCATGTTAGTAAATTTGAACACAGATAACGTATAGCTCAAGAGACAGATACCGTTTTGATATTTAGTTTCGTACAAATCCTCCTATAGTTCAAATAAATTTTATGAATAAATTGATGGATTTTATTTATCATTTTCTGTTAATTTCAAGTTTAATGCTTAAACAATAGCAAAGTGAATATGAATTTGAAACCCCATGGATATACCAAAAAAATCAAAACATTTTATTGACTTTATGTAGAAAGCCGTTTCACCTTTCCATAATTTTGCAAAATATAACATAAGGCCGTTTAAAAGATCCGGAAATTAAATAGCAAAAATTAATTTAAATGTTTGTTTTTGTGCTTAATAAATTTAAATTTATTTCAAAATGTACAATTATTTACACCAACTAGAACAATAATATTTACCTAACTAAATTAAATACTTAATAATATTATAAAGATAAATAAAAGGAAATATAAAATTATATCTACAAACTTAGGCGTCGTAGAATTCATCCGAATCGATGATTGTGCGTATTTGATATTTTTAGCACTGTATTTTTTAGTGTCTTAAGTTTCCTTTAATCGTGATAGTGATATTATTTATAAGAACACACACACAATAAACAATCTGCTACATTAAAAATTTTCAAAGTTTGATTGAATGGGATACAATTACTAGACACTAGCTCTCTGCCTACAATGTTTGATGCGTGAAGTGCATTGTTTGATTTACTTATCTTTCAATTCAGAGAATATGTTCAAGAACTTAGTTAATTTTAGAATGCTATTTTGGATCACTGACTTTATGTGGATCTAAAGTGAATACGTCGGTAAGTTTGACGAACTTTCTTGTATTTGCGTCAGCTGGTCGTAGATTCGACTCCCTGTTGGCGTCATTTTCGAAATTTACAAATACTACATTGACATGATTCCTGTCTAGTGGTAGATTACTATTATTGTTATCATTATGACTAAGAATCGGAATAAAATATTATTTAGCTCACTTATCTGGACATTAGACGCAATTTAGTAACATGTTTTTTTTTATTCTTTACAAGTTAGCCCTTGACTACTATCTCTCCTGATGGTAAGTGATGATCCAATCTTAGATGGAAGCGGGCTAACTTGTTTGGAGGAGGATGAAAATCCACAGCCATTTCGGTTTCTACACGACATCATACCGGAACGGTAAAGCGCTTGGCGGTTCGTCTTTGTCGGTAGGGTGGTAACTAGCCACGGCCGAATACTTCCACTGGTCGTGAATAATAAAATAATTATTAATTATTACTATATTATAAACAAATTCACAACTTTCGGCTTATTTTTAGGAGACAATTAGTTTTGGGATTATAATGAATAATGTCAATTGACACTATTTATTTTACTTACAGATATATTGATATTATTTGTTTTACTTACAGAATTTGTAAGTAAAACAAATAATATAAGTTATTGTGCTTTCTTCTTCTTACAGTTTTATGTGACGCAGAGATGTTGTCCTACATTTAGAAGTTACCTAGTGCAATATTATAGTTACATTGTATCTTATCGGAATAAAACAATTGAACTATATGTACGAATACTGAGTAATATGACCTCAGAATTGTTTTACTGTATCCAGTAATATATTATCACTGTGAGTAACAATGCAGTTTATATTTCTAGGCTCCAAGATGTCTCGTTTGATAAGATGCTCTACTTAGGGATATAGAGGACCATACTTTAGGTTTTGAATTTTAATTTTATATATTTTTTTTATTTGAACCTTGACTGCCATCTCACTTGATGTTAAGTTACAGTGCAGTATAAGATGGTAACATTTTATAAAATATTTATTTTTATTTATTTTTTTATTTTTTTTTATTTTAATATTTTTAAAACAACTTTAACGATAGGAACTAAACACAATCGTTTCTTATGACCAGAACAAACCTAAGCCAATGTAGATGATATAAAATCCTTTATTGACAAGAGTTGGGAGTCAAACCTAGAACCCCTCTGTTACAAACATAGTATCATACACTGCGCCTGAGAGTTGCCTGTAGTTAAATATAATAATTTGTTCATACTCTTATACACAACGGTATTTTAGTACTTACTTATTTGGAACATATCAAGTAGCATTAATATGTAAGGTAATACAGTAATTTATTTCTTTTATAGCTACGTCATATTCCGAATATCAATTTGATTAAGTTGCGGAATTATTCATAGGTCACTGTCACCTATAAAAATAATGAAACGCATTACCGGAAATCGTAAAACGGTAGCATTCAACTATCGCTACTGGAGTATTGGGCTAGGGGCACGGCGCATGAGTGACAGCGTTGAGCGAAGCGGCAAGCGATCCAATTAAAACTAATTCTGTGAAAGTTTATAAAACATAACCATCCCCTTTTAGCGTTCAACTAATTTACTAAGAGTATGTGCAATAAGAACACTGTGTACAGAACGAAGCGCAGCCTTCGTTGGATTTGCAGCAACATGAGGCGTTCGGTGCCCAGGGTGGCCTGCTAGGCTTCTGATACAAGCTTTTAGCTAGAATCTCTCTAGCGGGGACCAGCCGTGCGAAAACGGCAAACGGAACGGCAAAAGGAACGAAGAAGAAGAGGCCGAAGGTACGAGTACCTAAATCGAACGAAGGCATTTCAAGTCCGGAGTTGAATTTACCCATCAAGCGATTCTACATAGTTTTTAATTTATTTACTAGCCATTTAAAATAAGAAATGCGAATAATGTAATAATGAATTTTTAAAATGAATGATTACAATTTGAAACTTTACTCCCTTTCCGCACGTGGTTGCTAAATAGTGTGACTGAAAAAAATACTCATTATTTTTACACATAGGCAATTTACCTATTCTATTTTAAATTTTGGTTTTAAATAAAATAAAATAAAATATTTATTCAAGCATTTTTGAACGACCACTGCGTACGAGTGGTTATCGCTTCCGCTTGTCATGATAGTCGCATGTCAAAAGCTGCGGTTTACCAGTTAACGGTTAAAGCCGTAGTTTGATTTGTATGGAGAAGTGATATTTTATCTTAGTAGTATACATACAAACATATTGTTGGAATGTGAATCGTTTTATTATAGAAACCTATAAAATAACATCATTCGAATATCAATTATTAAGAAGCAAAGAGTTCAAAAGAAATGTAAGAATAGCGAAATAGAAATTATTTTCGATATCATATTGTTGTAAATATTATGAATGAAAAAGATTTTTTAACCGATTTTAAAAAGGTTTTCAAGAGTCTCAGAACCCTCACAGCATATTTCAATGAACCAATTACGGTCGCCTATCTAGAAACTGGAGGCCTATTCTGTAATGATGTTTTGTATAACACCACTCAACCACGCACCACTACTGAATTTTGTTTGGGAAGGAAAACAACCACACTTTCTCATAGTTCAATCTGAAACTCGAACCTTGGTCCTTATGACAGGCTAACAACTGGATCAACGAAACTGTTGACAATATAATAAGCGTTAATAATATACTGAAAGGCGTTAAAATTAATTCCATTCATTGAATAGAAGCGGACTAGACAAGTAGTCACGCCTCTAGACACGACACTAACTAAACAATACAATAAGAACAAAATCACGCCCGTACCTTGTTTATTTTAAGCCGTATCATACACTATCAACGTTCCTAATACTGCTAGACATAAAATGAACGATTAGAATTGATCCGACAGAGCGTGGGCAGTAATTGTGTCAACGTTGTGCCTTTCATAATAATTATAGCTTGTATTATAGTACCGTAAAGGTCTACGCTCATCTGTACAGTGGTTTTATTGAAATTTACTACAGCGAGAGCTTATTATGGGCGTTGTTTTATAAAAGTTACTAGCGGACTTTTTCACGAATTCCTCGGGAACCATAGATTTATCTGGGATAAAAAGTAGCCTATGTCTTAATCTAGGCTATAATATATCTTAATACCAAATTTCAGCTAATTCGCTTCAGTAGTCAAAGCGTGAAAGAGTAACAGACATTCATATGATCAAAATCATCAGTTTTCGCAAATCTCGGGAAACCATGGATTTTTTGGGGATAAAAGTAGCATATGTGTTAATCCAGAGTAAAATCCATGTCCATTCCAAATGTTAGCCAATCCATTTCAGTAGTAGCGGCGTTAAAGAGTAACATACATCCAAACATCCATATAAACTTTCGCGTTTACAATATTAGTAGGAAGATTTGGTTGGGATCCCAAGGTACTGGAATGGCGACCCCGCACTAGAAAACGCAGTGTTAGTTGACCCCCCAACAGGTGGACGACGACATTAAGCGAGTCGCAGGGATTTGCTGGGGCAGGCGGCTCAGGATACTGATGATTAGAACATAACGATCCTACAAAAAACTATGTCCTACAGTGGACGTAAGCTGATTTGATGATGATGATGATGAAGTTTTAGTCCATGCTACCTATTGATAAGTACAGTTCGCAACTTTAAAGTTTAGAACTTTAGACCGTGATACCTCCAGCAGACAAAATAATCAACTCATTTAATTCTATTAATAATAGTTATAAGTATCAAGACGTGTATTAGTTTTAAGTCTTCAATGTGTTGTGTTAACAAATAAAGTATTTTCTATTCTTCTATTCAAATAATTCAAAACACCGAATAACACAATGTCGCCGCCACCTTTGCATGCAAAATTTTAGTATTAATTATTCATAAAATTTAATTTGTTTTGTATTTTTGTGTCCAATAAAGTATTTATTCTTCTTCTTCTTCTTCTTCCTATAACATCATATGTCTTCCAATTCATGTACTAAAAATAAGAACTGTACTTCATGTACTAATAATAAATGTGTAAAAATAAGACTCAGAAAACTAAAGTATATCAGTGTCGGATGTAGTGCGCGATGACCCTAAATCGATTAGTATTAGCACCTCGTGATACTAACAAGAATCGTGTCCATAAATAATGGACTCACGCCAACAGCATCGATGATACACTGCTATTACTTAATACCTCTAGTATTTCGAAATGTATGAAAAATTCATGAGTTTCCGATATAATAGACACAGATAGTGGTGAAAGGATAATATTTGTCCTGAAGTTTGAAGAAGTTTGAAGAATAATTCTATGAATCAATTTAAAGAATTTTATTATGAAACACGGCTAAAGCTCACGTGATATTAGATCGAAGTATGGCCGATCCAAACTGGACAAACTGATCCAGCAGCAGGAGTTTGGATCGTGCCACGTTGCAAGAACCAGCTCATGACTAAGGGCCCCGTATGGGTTCGAAACTAGTCGGGCATACTCCGACCTAATCACGTGAGTTTTAGCCGTGTTTCATAATCAATTCATATGGATAACACTCGCGATAGTTTAAATTCTAAAATTCTATGAAAGTAATTTTGTATCTTTTCTAATGATTGTAATATTTCAAAACTCAAATCTGAAACGTTTTAGATTCGATTCCCGCCCGTTACACCTACTGTTATCGTCCCCACTAGAAGAAGAAATTTCTCACGTTTTTCTCTTGGAGGATTGTAAGAGAATATTTAATCACACTTATTTTAAAACTTTATTTCAACAAAATGGATAAAAAAAACAAAAAACGAGGGCCAAATTTGACACAAACAACCGTAACCTCCCGGATTCAGTTCATTATGCCTTATCAATATTATACAACAGTGAGAGGTGTCTTAAAGGTGCAATCCCAGCTTGCATCAATTATTTAGATATAGTCTGGCAAGTTCGTTGATGACACTCCCATGATATGCGAGCGACGGGGGAAAAACTGAGCGGGTGTGAATTATCGTGCGTGCGGGAAAGTGAGGTGCATCAGTCGTGGGTTCTTCATTCATCGCCCATGCCCAAACGCCCCCCGTCCCTTGCAGACCATCGGTAGTGTTACAAACGAAGTTGCCAAGCTATAAATTGTTTCAAGTCTGGCCTGAGGACTGGCGGTACTGGCAAAGCTAACCAAGAACTTCAGTTTTTCTTTATGATATCCTATTTCTTATTTACTCTGGTAAGATAGCTCGTCGAGTAAAACAATGAACAGATAAAATGTTTTATTCATTATATACGATACCCTTACTCTTCACACCTTTTTTATAACCACTGTAAACGTTTTCCTTCTACACCGAAGCGGTTACATGGGAAATATTTAACACCACCGGCCACATACCTCCGTTCAGTGTTATCATAGTTTATTTCGCAAGACCCCAAACTGAGCAAGTGTTAACCATCGTGCATTGACCTCCTCGGTTCCGTTTACAATGCACAAAATAGAGCTCATTGTGGGGAGGTGTAGACCAAGTTGTGCTGGTCTCTACTTGGCTCGTAGGGTAAGGAAGTATCTTTACGATCCTTGAGGCGACCGCAGCGTTCGTAAACACATTTGATACTCGATTCCACATGCTGCTATACAATATGTGTTTAGTTTAGTTAATATTTTAATTTTAATCTACTCTCGAATATTCTGTATTAAAGAATATATTATACTCGTAATTTATTTAAGTTTAGTTTTAATATTTGGACAATAAAGAAAAAACCCTTTGACCCTCCGTCCAAAGTATTTCTTTCCTTAAAGTAATATGGTAAATATTTGACTTGTCACTAGAATATTTTCGAAATAAATAGTCTTGACACAATTTCATTAAGTATTTTTAAGCACAATAGGGATGATGACAGTTTTTTTTAATTGTACATAAATTAGGAGTATGATAATAGTAATGCAATTTTGTAAAAGTAACAGCATATCTTTATCATTACTTTCGGAGCTACAGGGATTGTAAGGGTCAGATTTGCGGCGCTGCCGCGGATCCTTGAAAAACGCCCCATACAGAATTACGAATTAATGACGTCGTCATCGTCAAGTATTAGAATAATAATCGTTAGATTTGTATGGGCGGTCAGACAAAATAACTAATATCGGATAGATATCCAAATGCAGATTGGCAGATTTCACACACATAGAGAATTAAGAAAATTCTCAAGTATTCAGGTTTCCTCACGATGTTTTTCCTTCACCGCTTGAGACACGTGATATTTAATTTCTTAAAATGCATTTATCTGAAAAGTTTGAGGTCCATGACTCCAGACTGGATTCGAACCTACGCCCTCCGAGTCGAAGGCAAAGGTCATATCCACAGTTCTATCACGTCTCTACTACTATTTCAACAATATTTAAAAAGCGTACCATTTGATTTATATATGTATAAAAGTTAAATTTTAGATAAGGCATTATTACAATCATGTCGCAACATTGTTTCTTGGCACGTATAGACTGTCTTTGTTAAAATTTAACTAGCATCAAGATTGTCAAAATGTCATGTCTTGAGTCTATAGTCAAATAATGTATTCCGCGTATGTGCCAACATTACGCAACATTCTTCAAAAGTCATACTTTGTTTAAAGCAAATTGTACTGATATTGTGTTGCGAATGTTTTTATTTTCAAGTTCTGGTTAAGTAATAGAAAAGTAAAAAAAAAAGTAAAAAATAGAAAAGTAGTAAAAAAGAAAGTTTTGGTTCATCATCATCATCATCATATCAGCCGATGGACGTCCACTGCAGGACATAGGCCTTTTGTAGGGACTTCCAAACATCACGATACTGAGCCACCTGCATCCAGCGAATCCCTGCGACTCGCTTGATGTCGTCAGTCCACCTGGTAGGGGGTTGGCCAACACTGCGCTTACTAGTGCGGGGTTGCCATTCCAGCACTTTGGGACCCCAACGTCCATCGGCTCTTCAAACTATGTGCCCCGTCAGCTTCGCAACTCGTTTTTGGTTAAGTAATAGAAATCTAGGTATAGTTCTAGGTCTTCTTCATGTAAGAAGTCCCTCAGACGATGTGATATTCATAATGGCGCTCATTGTCATTTGGTAATGGCAGTTTTATTGTCATTTGTGTAAGGCGCTGTCAACTTTCATAAAAAGGACTCTACTATTGCTTACCAGCGTCAGCAAGGCTTATTCTATGTCGATGGATTACCCTATGTTAAAGGATAATTTTAAGCTCATTGAAAATATGGCGATGTCTACTGACTTGGTAATACTTTGTAATTTGTTTACTTAAATATACTTATTCACTCACGATTCACGGTGTCAGAAAACCGATATCAGGAAACCAGACATTGTCCCTTACAAAATCTTTTATTGAATTACCCATTGCGAGTATTAAAAAGTAGCAAAATAGTCTTTTAGCCTGAGCAGAGCAAGATTACACAACACACAACTAAAAAATATTTCATATGACCTGACCGCTAAATTTTAATTTGAAGAAGGCACTGATGATGATGATTCATCATCATCAGTGTCTTCTTCAAATTCATCACTTTCAAAAATCAAAACTCTTCAAATCATCATCATCATTGATGATGACGTGGAGTGTCATCCTATCAGTCGCAGGAGAGTCATGACCGGCACCCGCCTCCTTGACGACGGCGTCCGGATGTCAGAAACGCTTTTTGAGTTCTTAATGCACCTTCAACAAACCCTAACCCTAACTCTAGAACCCCAGAGCTTGCAGCTTCCGCTGGCTAGGTTGCGGTTATTTGAAAAATATTCTCCTAGACCTGTTGTCAGCCGATGAGTCGGAAGATCGTCTTTGAAGTCAGACAAACTGAACGTCTGTCTGTCAGACGAACTAAGCTAGGGCTCAGTTGGTAGTAGTCCGACATGACTTTCTTACCTCACCATGACGAGAATGTATCTACCCATGGATTTACCCACGTAAAATGACAATCTAATGGTCCTGGATCTATGCAACAACAAAAAGCAATCCCAGATTTACCTTAGTCGGTAGTAGTCTGACTTAACATTCTTGCTTCCCCGTAGCATGAATGTATCTGCCTACGGATTTAATCACGTAGAATAACAATTTAATGGCCCTGGATTAATGCTAACAAAAAGCAATCCCAGATTAAAAAGCACCAAAACACTGCAGAAGAAGACTTTATTTAGCACAGCTACTACATAAATTTTACGCAAGTTAATTCGAAACAATAAACCACCTCGTAAAAACACAAAGTTATTTTATACGGCCTCAGAA
Source organism: Bicyclus anynana (assembly GCF_947172395.1). NCBI lineage: Eukaryota > Metazoa > Arthropoda > Insecta > Lepidoptera > Nymphalidae > Bicyclus > Bicyclus anynana. The sequence goes on along the minus strand of NC_069097.1, from coordinate 6,443,210 downwards.
TTTTATAACATATTTATATCCCCCCAGAATAATTTCCTACCCACATTTATGTTTACAAGAAAAGTTTACGAACACGCTTCCATAACGTTGATTGCCGAGAGCGCTCCCTGGGGAACTCTTAACTTGTACGGAATTATGGTAAGGAAGGATTACAACGATGTGCTAAAATTAGGTATGAGGTACGAAACTTTAGCACTAAGGTAAGGCTCTTGTATCCTATATATTTATTATTTACTAACTAAATCTTGAATAAAGACGCCGTTCTCTCCGAAAGGATTCTTACTCAAAACAACTTGAATCGTAGTCTTCACAAAAACCAGTATAAAGAATAAGCGATTAGAACACGTCAAGGCTTAGTCGCGGCTATTATTGTGTTGCATACCTAAATGGCTTAGGATAAATATCAATGTGAGTTAAATACAATCAAGATTTTTTTCAAAAATGTGCCTAAGCAAGTTTATCTAAGTCTAAAACGATTTAGTATTAATCCAATTAGTATTATCCATCCATTTTCTTCACATTACATTAAAATAATATAAAAAACACTCTTTTAGTTTTTTGCTCGTTATCTACTAGGAAAAGCTTCTTCAAACATATTTCATACTTTTAAACATAAAATTTTATATTCTTTACAATTCAAAAGCTTGATACATTTAAAAACTTCTATTTAACGTAATATAAATGTTTTTTTTTTGTGTAAAAATCTCGGGCGCTACGCGGTTTCATGCAAACAAATTTTGTAAAATTTTCCCACGTAGCGTGTGGTAATTGCATGTAGGAGGTACTTTTTATGCGAAAACTTGTTTCGCTGGAGGTTTCGTGTCGATGCGAGTAGTGGCTGAAATGACCTAATATAGGTAAGTACATTCCAGCTTATAAGATTCTAGCATTTTCTGTTGGAATATTTCGGATAAATAAAATATAATGGTTGACTTTACAACTTTCAACTTTTGCTGGTGGGAGGCTTTGGCTGTGGCTAGTTACCACTCTACCGACAAAGACGTACCGCCAAGCGATTTAGCGTTCCGGTACGATGTCATGTAGAAACTGAAAGGGGTGTGGATTTTTCATCCTCCTCCTAACAAGTTAGCCCGCTTCCATCTTAGATTGCATCATTACTTAATATCAGGTGAGATTGTAATAAAGGGCTAACTTGTAAGGAAAAAAAAAAGTTCTCTGTTCCGTTTTTTAGCTGTGCTACATTTTGTTCTGTCTCTGCTTACTCGTATGCAAAGAACTCATGTTTATCAAAGAAACCTGGTCCAGTTATGTAGATCTAATTTCGAATAGGAGGTGAACCATCAAATCAAAATCAGTAGCAAGGACAGCTTTCGGAAAGCTTTGCAATATACTTTTGTAAAAAACTCCTCGTTGCCTGAAGACGAAATTCTTCAATCAGTGCATGCTACTCGTTAGAATCCCTCAGCGGACGATGGAGCAATGATCTATGCTTGGAATATGTCTGCGTAATCAAATCAGAAGTGAGGAGATCCGAAGAACCCAGCTTACCGACATAGCCTTAAGAGTCACTAAGCTGAAGTGGCTATGTGCATGGTACATACTCGTAGTTCAAAGAATGAATGGATTAGTTGGTGTCGCAATATATTAGCATGGCGACCCCGCACCGAAAAACGTAGTGTTGATAGAACACCCACCGAGTGCACTGACGACGTTGGTGTCGCAATTCATTGGGATAATCGAGCTAACCATCGATCGTAGATCGATACATGGGCCCGAAGCATCGCGGAATTGTCATTTGTTTTGGTTTACTTACCATTAATGTAGCACCTTTCCTCTTTATTCGTGTTGCGGCTTGTGTTTTTACATTTCCAAAATGAACACGAAGGCATAGCATTGTGCGTTCTTTAACATGTAGGAGCCCATCTAACGATTTATATAGATGGAGCTAACAAAATGATGGTGTGTGATAAAGAAAACGGAAGAAGTACTGCTAAAATCCTGAAATAAGCGTGAATAACATCGAAATAGATAGATAAATAAACCTCCACAACACAGCCAATTCTAATTACGCCAGACATCAAACAAACCCGCAAACGCAATTACAAATGCAGTCACAAAAGACGTTCGTAACGCAAATTCGTATGAGCGAACCGCACACTGCACGCCCGGCGCACGCCTGTGACATGTTTCAACTTGCCGCAGACACCCAAATTGTAACAGCTACAGAGAGCCAAATTACACGTCCCTACATGTGACGTATTTTGAAACTGAAGTTGGAAAGTTGAAGATTTTCTCATTACTGAAAACATATCCATCAAATATACTAAGGTCCGGTAAATGTCTAATATAAAGCTATGTTTTTGCCAACTGAGGACAAGATTTTTTATACTAAATCCATTACAAATTCAACAAAACTACGCGTTTGTTACAAGTTCCTCGATAACAGGTGGTATTAACATTTATTATTTATGATAATGTAGAGTTAACACCCTACCGGCGAAAACGTACCGCCAAGCGATTTAGCGTTCCAGTACGATGCCGTGTATGCCGGGGTGTGGATTGTCATTCTCCTCCTAACAAGCTAGCCCGCTTCCATCTTAGATTGACTACAATCTCACCTGATGGTAAGTGATGATCCATACAATCTCACCTGATGGTAAGTGATGATCCATACAATCTCACCTGATGGTAAGTGATGATCTATCACTTACCATCAGGTGAGATTGTAGTCAAAGGTTAACTTGTAAAGAATAAAAAAAAGCCACGGAACCAACATTGGATCATCGTGGTTATTTTAAACTGAAAAAGAAGCCTGGCCTTGTAGTGGGCCATTAAATTTTGCTCATGAGAAAACATACATAGTATATTGCTGAGATGACGTTCCCGCAGCGGAAAGCGCAGTGATGATCGACCCAAGGTGGACTGAAGACATGAAGCAGTTTTTAAGGACCGAGACCATGATGTTTCATAATCTATTGTTATCGCCGTTTAGTGTTGGAAATAGTAGTCTGTGACGGATATGACGTCGCTCGATCTCGTGTTGGCTTCAGTGTGCTCGTGGAGTTCAATTCAAGCCACACAATTCGTCCACATCTCTTGTTGTGTAATTCTTTATGGGTTATTTGGGATAGGCGGGGAGAGTGACTTGAGTGGAAAAGGGGAGTGTTTGATATCAGTAAAAGGCGCCTTTAACCCTACACACATCGTTCACAAGTACGTGACTTCACTCAAGGTCATTCTCTGCCATTCTAGGGACTTATTTTGGTAATAGTTTGATTTGTTAATTAAGTTATCCTGACAAGTGTTGTGAATCATAACCTTTATTCGACATTAGTTTCCTTATATTTGTAATCACTTTTGGAGTCCTATAATACTATGCAAGAGGCCTTTAACCAGCGGTGGACTGTTAATGATGGTAATGAATGAGAAAAGGTCATAAGGCTCACTTACACTGGCGGAAAGTCATTAAACTACAAAAGGCCTATCAAACGAATGTTCGCATGTCCAGTCCTATTTCAACCTCGCCACAGCAATCAAACCCGTGAAAGCCAGCTAGTGACGCAGCAAACGAAACGTGTAGATACTCTCTGAAACTCTATTTTGTAAATGACAGTACCTAAGTGATAGTCCATTTCGAAATAGGACTCGTAAAAGCGAGTAAAATTTACGACCATGACTGTATGTAGTTTTTTTTTGTATAAAAAATATACCTATCTGCCTGCCTTTCAGGACTTGACTGAATAAAAATGGTCATACATATAATATTTTGAAACAACACGATGGAAAGGTCCATTAGGAAAAAAAAATGTAGGAAGACCAATCAGACGGTGGGCTGAGGGCCTAGTGGCAGTTTGATACTGTTACTGTCACGTAACGTAAACGCGAATTTCTAAGGAATTGAAACAGCGCTATCTAGTAGCACTACTGCACAACTGTTTCAATTCCATATAAATTTACGTAAACGTCAACGTGATAGTTACTAACATAATTTAAGAAAACTTGCTAACAAACTACTAACAACTTTTGAAATGTAATTTAGAAATGTAAATGTAAATATGGAATAAGCGTCTTATTTATTTATTTATTTATTTATTTATAATATTTTGAATAAATATAGGATTAGGCCTTCAAGTTAATAGTAAAATCAAAAAATCACAAAAACATCCGGTTAGTAACAACTTTTGATACACTACCCTCCTCCTGACTTGTATCAATAACGAGGTTATTAAAAGTTGTTACTAACCAGCTGTTTTTTTACTGTTGCTTAATTAAATTAATAGTTACATAAATTAACAGCCCAATGTCCTACAAATTGCGTGGAACATTATCTCGTTTCGACGCTCCGAAGTTTTCATTTCCTAGTAACTCAGTTAGCTACTAGAATCAAGAATTTTCGTAAATAAAAAAACTCTCATCGAGATGAAGCTACTTACGAAAAATAAACTTATTAGTAATCAGGTGTAAAAAACTTTCTACGGATCCCTGACTATATTACCTGACGTATTGAAAGTGCTAAACTAAGTCTAGTTAAAATAAATGAAAATTGACTATAAGCGTAAATCTGTTCTCTTATTGGTGATGATGACTAGGTTTGAATATACTGATTTTTATAATAAATTCGGGTAAATAAGGTCAATGTTAACTAATTTATACATAAAAAACAAAGAATGACTGGATATTTGCGAAATAAATAAGATTATAAAATTTCAAAATCCATAAAAAACCTATTATCGTAATTAGAATCGTAATTCATACAGTTTTAGCTTCCTTGCATTAAACGTGACATTTTTTAATAAGTAAACTATAAACAAAAACGCACAAATAACAAAGATATCAGTATTTTTGTTTAAACGCCCATACAAATCGAACGATCATTAAGTGCCTACGACGTCAATAGTTCGTAATTCGTACCATTTTGTATGGGGCGTATTTCAGAGATCCGCGGCAGCACCGCAAATCTGGTTTTTTAAATCCCTGTAGTTCCGAAAGTAATGATCACTGATACCCTGTTACTTTTACAAAATTGCTTTACTATTAGCATACTCTTAATTTATACACAATTTAAAAAACTGTCATCATCCCTAATAGGGTAGGTACATCCAAAGGTACATTATAAGCAAACTCATCACATGCACTCACAAAAGACGTTACAAACGCAAATTGGCTTATAGCGTAAACGAAGCCCATTAGCATCATTCGCCAGTCACACGTTTCACCGCGGCCGCACCAATCAAAGTTGTAATTAGCAGCTACTGAAACAGCAAATTAAACGTCCTTTCATGTGACAAATTTACGTGAGACCCGCGTGAGACCCGGCGCTCGGTAACTGGACGCAATTGGGCGACAAAACTAGTTAGTCTTACTGATCTAGAATTTAAACGAGTTGGGTGAGTGGAACTACATGTATAAAGGTAGCGTGGATATTATCCTACTAATATTGTAAACACAAAAGTTGATTTTGTATGTTTGTTCCTCTTTTACGTAAAAACTATTGAATGGAATTGGCTTATATTTGGGATGGAGAGAGACTGTACCCTGGATTAATACGTAGGTTATACCTACTTTTTATTACTTCAAAAATCTAAGGTTTTCGTGGGGTAAACTTCCTTTCATGTGACAAATTTACATGAAACCATCGTGAGAAACTGGACGCAATTGGCGACAAAACTAATTAGTCTTACTGATCTGAATTTAAACGAGGTGGGTGAGTGGAAGTATAAAGGTATCGTGGATATTACCCTTACTAATACTCGTATTATAAACGTTAAAGTTTATTTTTATGTTAGTTCCTGTTTTACATAAAAACCACAGAATATAATTGGCTAGTATTTGGGATGGAGAAAGACTGTACCCTGGATTAATAAATAGGCTACTTTTTATTATTTGTAAAATCTACGGTTTTCGTGGGGTAAACGTCCTTTTATGTGACAAATTTACATGAGACCTGCGTGAGATCCGGTGCTTGGTAACTGGATCCAATTGGGACAAAACTAGTTAGTCTCACTGATGTTGAATTTAAACGTTTGGGTGAGTGGAACTATAAAGGTAACGTGGATATTATAAACACTAAAGTTTATTTTGTATGTTTGTTCCTCCTTTACGTAAAAACTACAGAATGGAATTAGTTAATATTTGGGATGGAGGGAGACTGTACCCTGGGTTAATACGTAGGCTACTTTTTATTATTTGTAAAACCTACGGTTTTCGTAGGGTAAACGTCATTCATGTGACAAATTTTCATGAGACCTGCGTGAGTCCCTGTGCTTGGTATCTGGACCCAATTTAGCGATAAAACTATTTAGTCTTACTGATCTACAATTTAAACGAGTTGAGTAAGTGAAACTATAAAGATAACGTGGATAATATCCTACTGATATTATAAACACTAAAGTTTATTTTGTATGCTAGTTCCTGTTTTACGTAAAAACTACTGAATGGAATTAGTTAATATTTGGAATGGAGAGAGACTGTACCCTGGATTAATACGTAGGTTATTTTTTATTGTTAAAACTATAAAAACTTCCTTTCATGTGACAAATTTACATGAAACCATCGTGAGAAACTGGACGCAATTGGGAGACAAAACTAGTTAGTCTTACTGATCCAGAATTTAAACGTGTTGGGTGAGTGAAATTTTAAAGATGACGTGATTTTTATCCTACTTATATTTTGTGTGGATGTTCGATAGTTTCACTCACAACTACAACTCCTGTTCGGCTTCACTCAAAAACTACTAAACTGATTTGGCTGAAATTTGGAATGGAGATAGCATGTGAAAAATCCTTGGTTGGTTTGGATTTGTAAAATACAAAATTTCACGCGGACGAAAAACTGAAACAATCACATCTACTTTTTTTATTCTTTACAAGTTACCAATCTCACCTGATGATAAGTAAAGCGGGCTAACTTGAAATGAAAGTGTATGAGGAGGATGAAAGTGCACACCCCTTCTATTTATTATATAAAATCTTTTACTACAGTTGACAAACACTGTAGGTGTGGAGTAAAATCACTTGGTTCTTAATTTAATAATAATTGTAGGGTGATTTCAGGTCTATGAGAACTGCTTTGATGTAAAAAATGACGTCCATATACAAAGTGGTGCCAGGAATACGACCTTAAATTAATACACAATCGCTAACAGTCAATCAAAATACGATTAGGTGATTAAATTAATTATTGTATAATAAATAAAAAAACTAAATTTTCAAACAAAATAAATTCGGAAATAATCTAAAAAATTCACAACATCCTTTATAATAATATAAAACTAACCTCAAGTGACCTATAGGTAAAAGCGGCAACATCGCGTCTCCTAGTTTTTGGTTATTTGGCGGTCCGTTTGTAGTGCGTAAAGTTCTTTCATGCACTTGTAGGTACTTATCTACATAAGAATAATCACGCCGCGCCGGGCGGGAGCGCCAAAATTTAATTAATTTGTATTTTGTACGCCGCACGAGACGAGTAGATATTGTTGTTAAATGTTACTCATCAAAACTCACACATTTTAAACATGATAGGTATACGTAGGTACTCGTACGTATTTACAGTACTTAGCTTGAATTTTTAAATGCTGGAAATGTCCACCATTGATTAAAATACACATGTTACAACGTCGCGAGATATCGGTATAATACTCAGTAGCAGTATTACCGAAACGTGGCATTATGTTTCAATACCAAAACACACTTCACAATAAAAAAAACTACACAAATCACAAGAAATGTTTGATTTGTATAAAACAATGCGCAAGGGTAGCAACTGGCAATCACTCACTGAGTCACTATTCAAAAGACGCCGCCCGCGCCGGGAACCAAATCTAGCAAAAACACTAAATGTATTTCTATCCTATTCCCACTTAGTAAATCTTCCAAACACCTATTATAATACAGTTAGCTAAAAACATATGATATTGAATGAAAGCCCTTATAGGCCAGGATCCGGTGAATATTTTAACAGTTGATGACTGTCAAGTTAATTTTCCGTGAGTAGCTTCGTCTTGATGAGGCGCCCAACTTGTAAATTTTCGAAAATTATTTATTTTGGTAGCTAGCAGAGTTACTAGATAACAAAAATGTCTGAGCATAGGAACGAAATAACTGACCACGCTATTTGTAAGACAATATGGCTGATAAGTTGTATAACTATTAATTTATACAACTTTTCAGCCATATTGTCCTACAAATTCAATGTTATTTATGCCTCATCAAGACAAAGCTACTCACATAAAATTAACTTGGTAGTGATCAACTGTAAAAATGTTCCCCGGATCCTGGACTATTAGTGCCCAATTGACAACGTCGCAATTTTCGTTTGTTTACATTAAAAATAGGTACAAAATTTGTGGTGCCGAATAATTATTGTAGGTAAGTATGGTAAAGATAATAAGAATTTTTATTCTTATGTGCATTAGGTCTAAATTTCAATAGGATTTTTGTTTTTTGTAAGTTACCAATATTTTTAAAAATGCACATTTTAAATTGTTATTTTGGTTTATCAAGGTGAATGACCTAGTAAATTTTCGTGAGGTATTTGTAATACATTTACAGCGTGTTCAAAAATTGTTTAAGTGAAAAAATTATCCTGTGGCTAAACCACTGCATAGAAATTAATAAAAATTGGCGTGCAGACTACTTACACGATACCCCATATGTGGTTGAAATTAAGGTCGTAATCGTTTCACCACTTTGTATAGTCTCACCCCGGACATGGGAAGGTGGCGTTAGACACTCGTGCCTCGGAAAGCACATTAAGCCTGGTTATTATAATTAACATCTAATAGTGGTCGTTAAAGAAACATTTTCACCCTAAGTCAGCCAACTCGCTTTGAAGCAGCGTGGTGGGTCTAAGCTCCATATCCTCTTATATAAGGAGGGATTATTTTTTATTCTTTACAAGTTAGCCCTTGACTACAATCTCACCTTATGGTAAGTGGTGATGCATCTAAGATGGAAGCGGGCTAACTTGTTTGGAGGTAAATGAAAATCCACACCCCTTTCGGTTTCTACACGGCATCGTACCGAAACGCTAAATCGCTTGGCGGTACGTCTTTGCCGGTAGGGTGGTAACTAGCCACGGCCGAAGCCTCTCACCAGCCAGACCTGGACCAATTAAGAAAATCTCAATCTGCCCAGCCGGGGATCGAACCCAGGATCTCTGTTTTGTAAATCCACCGCGTATACCACTGCGCCACGAAGGCCGTCAAAGCCTGGAGGCCTGGCCTTTTAGTGCGTCGTTAAAATAGGCTGATAATGCCTGTAAGTTTATATTATCGGGACAATATACCGTATTTTGTTAATAACGTATTCCATATACGAAGAGAGGTCGTGGTAATTTGAAATTTAGTTTCTGAGTAGTATCGGAAATCGGAAACTAGAAACCCATTTGGTAAACGCTTTGTTTCGCGTCACGAGTATCGGTTTAATGTTTTGCGGGCGGTAATTAAGCAGATAATTAAGCAATCAACGTGGGGCGGTTGTTCTGTGGTACATTGTGACAAACGGTTAATACGATTTGCTTGATGGCGGCACGAGGAATAAATTGCTTTTATATAAATTAGCATTGGATTGTTAAATTAACACTATGCAAATTTAGGTACAACATACAGAAAACTGGACAATTTTCCAAAACAGAATTCAGTGTGCCTATTCAGTGTTTTCAATATTTTCATACTGTTACTATCACGTTGACGTTTACGCAAAATTATATGGAATTGAAACAGTTATGCAGTAGTGCCACTAGATGGCGCTGTTTCAGTTCCTTCGAAATTCGCGTTTACGTTACGTGATAGTAATATCAAACTGCCACTAGGCCCTCAGATCATGCATGTCATGGTGTAGGAATGACATTTCGATATAGGTCCCGATATTTCCCTGATAATTATGTGTGCACATGGTTTTGTTCACGCGATCGACGCCTCATTAGTGTGTTGCGTTGCGTCGTCGCAACGTATCAACGCATCGTATGCCACACCTGCGTTGCTTTGACGCACGACGTTGCATAGCAAGAAGACGACGCACGTATCCAGTTAGACTCGATAAGTCAGTTCATGTGTATTTTATGTAACAATGTTCATCGTCGCACCAAGTAGACCAAGTAGACCAAGATCTAGAGCAATCTAACACATCTTATTTTCACACTGATGAAACCTCAGGTTTTCAAAAGCTCTATAAAAGCTTTTACTAATAATAAGCTACATTTTTCACTTAAGGTTGTCTGGAGGAGATCGCTTTTAGCGGTAAGCTTTGCATATTTTACTTTCCCTTTTCTTTTTCACAAGGTACTCGTAGCTTCTGTGAACTGTTAAGTTCCCTCATCTGTGCTTCTATGCTATCATCTTCTTTCTCTCTATCTTTCCTTCATCTTTTCTTTATTTTTTTTTCATCTTTTCTTTCTTTCTTATAGTTACCTTTCTCATCTGGTACCTGCTCAGGCGTCACAGACAGTCTCCACAAACAAGCAGGTATTTAAAGCCCATGAGCGCTATTGAAATCTTAAGGTTTAATCTGTATGAAAATAAGATGTGTCAGATCGCTCTAGGATCTTACTCTGAAGCTCCAACAGCGCAGCGCATCACCCTTCTCTCCGCTTTGTATCTCGTCCGTCGACTCGCTAAAACGTCGCGTGCGACGACGCAATGCTTTAATGGGGCATGTCAGTTAAAATATATGGAAAACGAAGATACAACGCAACGCAACGCACTAATGAGGCATCACCCTAACTGGGTACTTAGTTATATACCGGCATGCATTTCAATAGAACGATACATACGTCCAATAATCAGGCAACCTCCAGCTGTGACTCCCATATGGTGCATACACTCAAGCAATCACAAATTGACTTGAATTTTAGTAATATAAAAGTCAGCCAAACTCAAGTCATTCAGAAACAGTTAAATGACCACGATAAAGTTATCAATGCTGTTACGTACAGGGAAAAGAAATCGACCAAGTGTTTGTCGGTCGACGCGCAGTGTAGGGTTCCGTATTTGCAAGTCACTTGATAGAATAACAAATATTTATATTGTTTTTTATTCGTTAACTTATAAATCATTTTTACATAATACAATGGAAATTTTATTTCTTTTCGTTATTTGATCATTAAATTTATATATATAATTTTTATAAACCTTCTCTGAGTGCAGCGTTTTTGCCTTTAACAAAGTAACACCTTGGAAAGCCAATTTCTATTTGCACTGCACTGCGGCTGTCAACGGGAAACATTGGTGATGGAGCCTCATGGACCTGTAATTACACAAAAACTAACAATTTATTAATTTTAACATAGTTTAATAATAAAAGGTTGTTTGGTCAGTCAAATATCCCTCACATTAAACCAATTTATATTAGTGTTTTGTTTTTATAAACATTGTTGAAAATTTAAAAAAGGATAAATAAATAATTTAGGGATAAAATATATAAATATGTATAATCTATTATGTTACACTAGTAGTCAGTTTTTTCTATAAGTCAGAATTGATGAAAATTTGAACCTGTATGAGATAACATATTCATGATTTTTCCAACTTAAAAAACTTATAAATAAAATATTTTTGTAGTCCAGTATGAACAACGCGGAACCCTAAAAATTAAACATCATTACGCATCGACGGCCTTTATAACGCCTGGCTTACTGACCCGCAGGTCGCTGCGAGCCCTACTATTCACGTATTGCATACATTCTATGCTATACAAACACGACTCGCTGCGACTATGTTTACTCTTCTCTTTCAATAAACTCGCTCTTTGACGTAAGAGAAACATCGGCCATTGATACATGTTTTGAATAACTCCTGTCTGTAAGGATGAATTAGGTAGCCATGATGAATAGTCGCAATCATCATCATCATAATCAGCACTATCATTCTTGTGACTATCACATGTGACTATTATCATCTACCGTCACCATCATTATCATCATCATCATCATCATCATCATCAACACATCGTCATAACCATCATCATCATCATCATCATCACCGCCATAAACACCATCATCATCATCACTGTAATCATCGTCATCATCATCCCCTTCATCATCTTCATTATTTTCAATCAATGAACGTAGGCCGCCTCTTAAGTAAGGCCTTCCAATCACCACGGTTCTAAGAAGCTTGCATCCAGCGGCTCTGTTACCAAATTGAAATCATCATCACCACCATGGTCTTCATTATTTTCAATCAATGAACGTAGGCCGCGCCTTAAGTAAGGCCTTCCAAACACCATGGTCCTAAGCCGCTTGCATCCTGCGGCTCTGGTACCAAATAGAAATCATTATCAGTATCATATTTTTATAGGCTGATTGCCTACAAGAGATGGCACCACTGATACATTAGTCTATAATAGTATGGCAGGATGTGGTATTTTGGTTCTTAATACTTATATTTAACAAATTATATAATACTTTTACAAATGAATTTTCAGAATTTTTGCGATGTTATAAATATTTTAGCATGTCACACTTTAAATTTTTTAAATAAATTGTAGCTACGTTTCTTTACGCTTTTTCTATTTTGGTGAATTTTTTTTTTGTATTTTTTGTGTTATTCAGTAATTTAGACAAGCGTTTTTATTGACTCTCTTTCATATAAGTCCTAAAGATTTGTTATTGGGTGCATGTTTATATTTGTTACTCTTTCATGTAGAGCAACTAAAGGTATTAAATGAAACTATTTACAGTAACGTGTATAAGTACAATATAGTTGAGGCGATGTGGAGCTTTAATCCACCACGCTCCAATGTGGGATGGCGGGCTTATCAGAATGATAACTGGGATAAACAGCATAACGTGCCCGAAGTACGGAGATTTAACACCTTTAACTTTCCAACAACAATGTTGAAAAAAAATACGTTGGCTATATTATGTGTAAGGGAAATAAAACCTTCAAAACGAGCTTCAATCGAACAAAATCTTTAAATTCGTATATCCACGTTTCGAATAACACAATCCAAAGCGCAAGTCACCTACCACAAAAGCGCGTTCAATGGAACACATTTCAAAATCCCCTCAAATAAAACAAAAGGCATCCGAAAGAGGAGAGAAACTTTTTCAATATCCCCCTATAACAATAGCTTTACTTTTTATTCCCATCCTTAGCACCCGACATAAAGATATACAGGCTGATTAAAAACAATACACACGGAATATGGGACGCATTCAAAAATGGAATTGGGCGAAAATAAAACCACAATGCACTTTTCATTTCCTCGGTCCATACGAACACGCATTTACGCACACTAAACGACAGTACGAAAATACTCTGTGTGTATCGTCCCATATTCTAGCTCATCTCGCTGGGTTCAGGGTGTATCCAGGGGAAATTGCGTCTAATCGTGTCGGGTGAAAGTCGCTTTTCCGGTGCCCTAGCAGGGCGTTGGAAGGGCGTCGCGTAAGCTACAGACCACGTGCACCTCCACAACTTGCGCTTAGTTCTTCACGAACAGTGTGGGAGGTTAGTACGCTACATGAATAATATGTTCCGTCAATGTCATGCGCTGTAACGCCCGCGAAAAGCGTTTTCGCTGACGGCCCGCGAGTGTGTGACGACCACGTGATTTTGACAGACGAAAAGCCGGTATTTGTTGTGACGCTGTGAGTGTTTTTTTCTTCAAACAACGATGTTTCAACCGATGTTCCTGTAACATCGAAGCTATCGAGGGTGTCAATTAAATATTACAAGGGCATTATTCGAGATGGAGTGTTCTCGGTGAGTATGCAGTGTTTATAAAATAATGGGCCAAAGCTTTTAGATTTTATTGGCTGTTTACAACGCTTAAAACAATATTTATATTGCGTCTTTTATGTAGTATTAATAAATTGTCATGTATTATGTTCAAGACACATTTTAGACAATTTGTTTTAAAGGATACGAATATAGAGAGAATAAAAGCTTAGTTACTTTACACCTACATAATAATGTCACATTGAAGATTATTAGATCGAAGATTTGTATTAAATACAATAGACAATTTATATGTACCTTTATTTTTTATTATTTATTTTTTTTTTTTTTTTTTTTTATTGTTTACAAGTTAGCCCCTGACTACAATCTCACCTGATGGTAAGTGATGATGTAGTCTTAGATGGAAGCGGGCTAACTTGTAAGGAGGAGGATGAAAATCCACACCCCTTTCGGTTTCTACACGGCATCGTACCGGAACGCTAAATCGCTTGGCGGTACGTCTTTGCCGGTAGGGTGGTAACTAGCCACGGCCGAAGCCTCCCACCAGCCAGACCTGGACCAATTAAGAAAATCTCAATCTGCCCAGCCGGGGATCGAACCCAGGTGGTTTTTACTTTATGTGTATTATAATTTATCTATGTTATAGTTTTGTTGTATTTTTTCCTAGATTTACAGTTTATATCGACCAGGCTTTATTTCTTTTAAGGATTGTATTGAAATCGGTACAGTATTTGTATGCCAAACAGTAACATACATAATTACCTACTTACAAACAAACAAAAACCGGCTGCACATCCGTTCCAATATAAAATCGATTTCGGCGAGCTTTTGAACATAGAGAGGCGACATTACACAGCTATTAGCTATATAGATAACGTATCTATTTCTGATACAAAGAGTGTAATGAGCCATTCCGCATTGTTTATGTTTACATCACAGAATAAAGATGATCCAGAATGAGTCTTTACAAGTAGCGTAGTGAAGCTGGTTAAACCCATAAAAAAAGTCACGCGTTACTTCATAATTTGTATTTCAAACTATAACACTAACAACATTTACGTAAATTAATAATAATAATAATCAATAATTACCAATAAACAAATACTCCATCTAATTTCTTTAGTTTTTGTGGACAGTTTTTTAAATATTTAATACCATAAGACGCCATTAGTCTTGAATAATATTGAAAATTACTGATGCGACGTTTCGTGTCAAACTGACTCGAGAATGTATTCAGTTTTGAATTTTGTATTTGGAACAACGTCGTATTCCGTGCGCTCTATCTGCCTGTTATTCCTTAATCTGTGGTATAGATAGTGTTCACGGCGCATGCTCGGATACAACATGTCAACAAACTCGATACTCGGTTGCTGTAGTTGATACGCATTGGTATTACCTAATTAATTATAACTAAGCTGGGCGACTTAAAGGCTTGGGTAGATTTTATTTATGCAGTTTCAAAAATCGATCACCCTTTAACAATTCAATGATTAGAAAGATTGAGATCTTTTATTGAGTATGCAGTTAAGATCGTACGTAGATCGAGGTGCTTTAGGTTATCTACTCTGCTCTTACTGCTGCATCCGGGGTACCGAGTTCGAATCCTGGGTCAGGCTACGAAGTACAGAGCTTTTCTTTCTTCTGAAAAACAGTTTTTATGTTCACTTTCATCGTAAACAACATATTCAGCTTACTGTTGAGCACGAGTCTCCTCTCAGGGTGAGTGGGGTTAGGCCAATTACTCACCATGCTGACCCAATGCGAATTAGCAGACATCACACACGTAGAGAGTTAAGAAAATTCTTAGTAATGCAGTTTTCTTTTCGATGTTTATCCTTCACCGTTAGAGACAAGTGATATTTAATTTATTAAAATGCACATAGGTAACTAAAAACTTACATGTGCATGCCCTGGACCGGATTTGAACCTACGCCTTCATAAAATTGAAGGCAGAGGTCGTAACCACTGGGCTATCACGGATCAAGCTGATAACGATAAACAGATTCATAGGTATTTATGGAGTTCAATCATCACAAAGGTTTCTCTTATAGGTTAGATTAGGTTAGGTACATATAGGTTATAATTTCTACGGAACACCTTCGCACTCTAAGTTCTATCGGTGAAAATTCTAAGAAAATTCTCATTTGCAAATCGATTACGAGTTCTGAATAGTAATATAGTGTCTGCGAATCTCATAGCTTCCAATCTGATTGATCTCTCTCGGAACTAACTGACCTAATTTAACCTACAAACACGAGATATAACAGTTAAGAAAATATCCTCATTTCTGGTTGAATTGAAAAGAGCTACTTCTGCTAAATAAATAATTAATACAGCAGGATAACATGATTTCTTTGAATAGATATTTATATTGGTAATTCAACGGCTGGCAATCGCGATACAGGACTTTTTGTGGCTTGTTGTTAAGGTAATATAGGTTTTCTGAATCTGGATCTATGAGTCGTACAAAAGCCACTGTTTGATAAAACTAATATATAGATTTTTAGAACATCAGAGAGTGGACCGGGATCGCGAGCGCAGCACAATTATTTAGCCTCGCGAAAAGTAAAGAAGAATTCATAAAGCTGACTATCAAATCCGCTTCGTGAATTCAATAAACAAGCGAAGGTTAAAGCACCTTCGCTAGTCGGAGAGGCATTTGTGGCGCAATTTACAAAACGGAGGTCCTGGATTCGATCCCCGGCGGGGCCGATTGAAGTTTTCTTAACTGGTCCGAGTCTGGCAGATGAGAGGCTTTGGCTGTTGCCACTACCATCCGGCCGGCAAACACGTATCGCCAAGCGATTCAGCGTTCCGATACGATGTCGTGTAGAAACCGAAAGGGGTGTGGATCTTTATTCAACTCCTAACAAGTTAGCTCACTTTCATTTTAGATTGCAGCATTACTTACTATCAGGTGAGATTAAAATCAAGGGCTAACTTGTAAAGAATAAAAAAAATTGAAAAAATTGGTAGAGAAAGATATATTTTTAATTAAAAAATCCTTATTAAATTATAAATGACACTTAATAATCAATAACATCATCAGTCTATACTCTATACTAATATTATAAAGCTGAAGAGTTTGTTTGTTTGATTGAACGCGCTAATCTCAGGAACTGCTAGTCCGATTTGAAAAATTCTTTCAGTGTTAGATAGCCCATTTATCAAGAAAGGCTACAGGCTATATAATATCCTCGTACTCCTACGGGAACAGGAACCACGCGGGTGAAAACGCGCGGCGTCAGCTAGTACAATATATGAGTACAATTGAAAAATTTCAAAATAACTGTTTTCTTTTGATAATTACAATTTTTTTTTTTTATTTTTTTTCTGTCTCTGTTTATTCGGGCTAATCTCTGCAACGGCTGAACTACTTTTAATAGAACTTTCACTGGAAGATAGAAGACGTTATAGTGCAACAATTAAGTTACTTTTATCCCGGCAACGGCTGAACTACTTTTAATAGAACTTTTACTGGAAGATAGAAGAGATTATTGAGCAAAATTTACGTCACTTTTATCCCGATTAAAAATGCATAGTTCTCGCAGGATTTGTAAAAAACAGAATATCACGCGTACGATGTTGCGAGCGTCCGCTAGTATAGAGTTTATTCTATACTGGTATATAATATATACCTACTAGATAAACATAAACAATGAGTTACGCGAAATTTGCATATTGAATCATCGCTCAATTCATCATATCAGCCGATGGACGTCCACTGCAGGACATAGGCCTTTTGTAGGGACTTCCAAACATCACGATACTGAGCCAACTGCATCCAGCGAATCCCTGCGACTCGCTTGATGTCGTCAGTCCACCTGGTGGGGGGTCGGCCAACACTGCGCTTACTAGTGCGGGGTCGCCATTCCAGCACTTTGGGACCCCAACGTCCATCGGCTCTTCGCACTATGTGCCCCGCCCATTGCCACTTCAGCTTCGCAACTCGTTGAGCTATGTCAATTACGAGACGATATTCTCGGTAGCTATAGACTACTCGTAAATTCAATAGGCAAAATCAGTAACACTTAGCATTATCATAAAGTTGTTTGTATTCATAGACTATCTCTTTATTATGAAGCCTTTCTTTATGATGTGAACTATGAGACTATAATGTGGATTTATTACTTGCCTAGCTTATGCCCGTGACTCCGTGCGAATATGGGATATTTAACTTTCCCGCGAGACTTTTCTGAATTTTGTGTAATTATTTGTAAACTGCAATCTGCGAGCAAAATTCATTCATTGAACAATTCAATTGAGGTCATTGAACATGGCAGGTACCTAATCGACCTGCCAATATAATATTTTTTTTTTTTCTTTACAAGTTAGCTCTTGACTACACCCTCGGAATCGAAGGCACTGGTCATATCCACTGGGTTATCACGTACTCCAACATATAATTATATTGTGATTGTTTACTATAGAAGACCCTGAATATTATTACTTCCGACTTTTTTTTTCTTTTTTTTATTTTTTTATTCTTTACAAGTTAGCCCTTGACTACAATCTCACCTGGTGGTAAGTGATAAAGCAATCTAAGATGGAAACGGGCTAACTTGTTAGGAGAAGGAAAAAAATCCACACCCCTTTCTGTTTCTACACGACATCGTATCGGAACACTAAATCGCTTGGCGGTACATCTTTCTCAGTAGGGAGGTAACTAACCACTGCCGAAGCCTCCCTCCAATCAGGCCAGCCGAGGATCGAACCCAGAACCTCCGTCTTGTAAATCCACCGCGCATATCACTGCGCCACGGAGGCCGTCGATTTTTTCAAAATTGCGACACATGAAAAAAGTGGTGGGTAGAGACCTAGAGACACATAAATGATTAAAAAATATCAAGTAACATGATACTTCAAGTATTCTTCCTTCCTTACACTTTCTTGCCTTGAGTGTTTAAATTATTTGAATATGAAACGAAGAAGCAGACTTTCCCGAGGGAAAGAAAAATTTTACACCCAAGCAAAGCTGGAAGCAGTAGTTAATAAAATTTTTATATAGATACATGTTCAAAACATGGTTATAAAACTATAATTATAAATTCCACAGCAATATGAATACAAAGTTAACGGAAATATAACCATAAATGATTACCAACTTGCAATTAGATAAAGTTGTAGATAGAATCAAATCTCTTATCTGTAGACCACCCGGAAAACCTTACTATGCAAGATTCCACAGAGTAAGTACAAGTAGCATATAATCAGTAATCTCACTTCACGCAAGGCATGAGAATTGCCACAGTGTAATTTATATGACTGATATACCAGACGATATCAGCTCAAACAATTTAAGATATGACTAAAATTGTTAATAATTTAGATAAAAGCTTATGTAAATATTAAATAAAATGTAAAAACAAGTTTTTACCTCCCTTGTTTTTCATAATTTTAATTTAGCCTATTTACAATACTTGTATGTGTCACAATTTAATTGCGAATCGATTTGAAAACTATTTTTTTATAACATTGACAACCCAACGTCATAAAAAAAAAAACAGATTTAGATTGAGTTTTAAAACTCTTACCAAGAATATTCACTCTTACTTTTTGCTTAAATGAAGAGAAATAATCAATAATTTGGTTCAAAAACATGAAAGTTTATCTTTAAAAAAATATATCATAATTTCCAAACTTAATATTTTTTAATTTTATGTAAATAAATCAAATGCATATTTCATATTGCAAATGCGTATCCTCTATTAAAGAAGAACCGAAAGAAAAATGTTAACTTAATTTTGAACACGGTGTTTGTATAACATAAACAGAATAAATACGTCATTAATTATATTGACGATCCAGTTACTATGAAAGACTGACGTTAGATGTTACACAACCGTACAAAATCTAAAGATGCCACTAAATGACGGAAGTTACAATAATCTTTGGATTCAATTTTGAAATCCCTACAGAAAACAACAATGAAAAATAAAAGTATTGTTGATTTTAATTTCGAAATGGTGTTTAAATAACAAACAATAACAGACATCAATGTTTATATATGTCATTTATTTTATTGGCGATCCAGCTACTACGAAAGAGTGACGTTTCATACGACTCAGCCGTTAACAATTTTGTTTTTGTTTTAAGAAACTGCACCTTTAATTACAATTATCTGATCAAATTTCAAGCTCGGCGAGATATTTGAAATAAAAAATATATTTTTTCTTCTTTCTTTCAATAAAAAATTGCGTCACTAAACAAACTCCCAAAGCCACTATTTCAGAAACGTGAAGCTTTATAGGGTTTGTCACTAACAACTGTTGTTTTTATTGATGCCAGCTATTGATTCACAGAGGGTTACGGTGTTAGTTATATAAAAAAAAAAAAATAACGGACTTCCAATAACTATTTCACTAGTATGTGTAATAGATAATACCTTGGTAACAGAGAATAACTTATTTTAAAGAGGAAACAAGTATTTCATTAAACTCATCGTCAAAAGGTATATGACTGTCTATCCGTCTAGTCGTTAATTAGTGAAGCAGTAAAATTCATACTGGAAACGGTAGAGCTTCTGTAGTGACATCTGACAAGAATAATTGCTACAACTGAAAGCAAGGATTCTTGCCAATTAAAAAGTAACAAGAACATGCTGTTAGAAACGATGCTTTCGTTTGATATTATCAACTTTTATACAATTCAATGATTACTTTGAACCTTGATTAAACACTATTTCTAGTTGTACAAATAATCTACACTTATAATAAACCTGTAGAGAGGTCAATTCTGTATATGATTAATATACAGAATATATAATATGGAATAATATATTTCCAAAACAACTATCAGGGGGTGATTAGTGATCGATGCTGATGCCAAAAATGCAATCAGTAAAATTTTTGTCTGTCTGTAAGTTCGTTATAGAAACAAAAACTACTAGACGGATTTTAACGAAACTAGGTACAGTTATTCTTCATACTCCTGGGCAGGTTATAATATACTTTTCATTACGCTACAATCAATAGGAGAAGAACAGTTAAAGGAAATGTTGGGAAAACGGAAGAAGTTACTCCATTTTCACAGCGATACTAGTGTACCCTTACACTAGTATCGCTGTGATTAAACTGGATTAAAGAGGTCTAAGGGCGGACGAAGTCGCGGGCGTCCGCTGGTTAATAATAAGAAGTAAGTAGATATATTCAACTAATGTGATCTAATAGGTTATAATATATTGTGGTAACTATTATTGTGCAGGAATTGTTTTAGTTTGCGAAATTTGCAATTGGGTCTCGGATTCTTCGGAATGCTGCTTTAGGAGTGAAATGTGCCAGGATCAGTCAGAACTGGGAGCAGTTGTAACCTTGGATTCTTCATTGAATCCTGGTGAATATCAAAATATATAAATCCATTATTTCCTTAACATCATCACTTGATTCCAGTCCAAATAGGACGCGGTTTGGCGGACAATACGCGAAAATCTTTTCTGTCTTTAAGAAGTTAAATATCACGTGTCTCAATCGGTGAAGGAAAACATCGTGAGGAAACTTGCATACCAGAGAATTATCTTAATTCTCTGCGAGTCTGCCAATCCGCATTGGGCCAGCGTGGTGGACTATCGGCCTAACCCCTCTCATTCTCAGAGGAGACTCGAGCTCAGCACTGAGCCGAATATGGGTTGATGACGACGACGCGAAAATCTTTTCTGTCTTACACATCGCGCTTCAATTGTGGGTGTGACTACCGGGTGATCTCGTACCTATTAGCTTTTCGTTACAAAATTAATCTTGGAAACGAAAACTGATCTTGTCTCTGTACATGTCCAAAGAAAAATCACGCAGAGGAAACGTCCTCTGCGTGATCGTAGACATGAGTTTTCTTTTTTGTTCTTATGTTCCAGTACTCTAATCAGAAACTATCCTTAATGATTTCTCGCAAAATATCTGCTTTTATCGACTGTTTATAAAAAAAACTTCGTCTTAATCATGACAAATCTGAAATCCAGTACGATTAGGTATATAGGTCACTAGTAAAACAAAAGCCCCAAAATAAAAGAACTCATTTGGATATGACAAAACATTTTTTTTATGTTTTCAAAACACGGAAAGGCGGTATTTTTGAGCTTTTAAATAGCAGGAAAAAGAATTTTAAATGACACACGTATACCAGTAATGCAGACAGGGTGATTACGTGAAATATTTATCATACGACGTAGATTATACCTTAGCACGCAAACCTGGAATACTTTTTTATATTTCAAAAGACAAAAATTACTTTTATGTTGTTCTTTAAGCTATAAAATACCTGAATACAGGCACAGATTATTAATAAAAGGAGAGATGGAGAAAAGTTGCCTACCGTCAATTTATGTACTTACTAGCGGACGCCCGCGAATTCGTCCGCGTGGATTTTGGTTTTTCACAAATCCCTCGGGAACCATAGATTTTTCCGGGATAAAAAGAAGCCTATTTGTTAATCCAGGCAATAATATATCTCAATACCAAATTTCAGCTAATTCCGTTTAGTAGTCGAGGCGTGAAAGAGTAAAAAACATTCATATCATCAAAATCATCAGTTTTCGCAAATCTCGGGAAACTATGATTTTTTCGGGATAAAAAGTAGCCTATGTGTTAATCCAGAGTTTTAATTGAATCTCCTTAACTTAAAAGTTATTGAGGTTTGTTCAACAGTAGGATTATAATCGCTTACTAAGTGTAGGTTGCTTTTATTTTAAAATCCTTGTTTCAGCAATTTGTCATCTGCTGTGTTTCACACGAGCTTATTATACGCGTGTTATTACAGTGGCTCAAATTAGATGCACTCAAAAAGCAACGTGAAAACTAGGCGATATTAATTTGTTTATGTTATGAAGTTGAACAGAGATGATTTATATTTGCAGGTGAAGGTTAACTTTGGCTCTACATTCGAAATGGTGCGTTGTTTTAGGTGTTAGCTTATGTTGCTTTGGATCGCAAAGTCCTCGGTTCTAGTCCTGGGTCAGACTATTAAGTACGTTTTTTTTTTCAAACTTAGAATTGGGAAGATGGTGTTACAGCTCCGGGTTTTGGAGAGCATGTCAAGCTGTCAAATCCACTCATTATCATGACACCTTATAGTTATCATCATAAAGTTAAACACTAAGCCCACCAACCTGCATTGGAAGCAACGTGGTGGGTCTAAGCTCCATCCCATTTCCATCGGTCCCTTTTGTTATAAGGAAGGAGGTCTAACCCTGTATTGGGCCGTTATAATAGCCTGATAATGATGATGCAAAAGATGCATTAACATAGTCTTTTATTCGTGGTTTTTGCTCGAATTTTAATAAATACTAATAAATAAAATTCAAGAGCCCGTCTGTGATTTCACAATAAGTGTGTTTCCTCAAGTGATTTTAATTATTTACAGGATACTAAACCTAGAGCTTTTTTAATTTTTTTGGATGTTTTTCCGGGCTAATCTCTGGAAAAGCTGAACCGTTTTAAAAGGGACTTCCACTGGTAGATAGGAGGTTATAGAGCAGCATTGCTACTTTTATCCCGAAAAAAATTATTCCCGCGAGTTTTGTGAAAAACTAATTTTCGTGGAAACGTGGAAGAAGTCGCGGGCGTACGCTAGTGTACTTTATCACAGAATACATATGTACAAGTAATTATATGTACATTGTATTGTACAGTGTACATACACAAAATATGTGTTAATGTTATGAAGTCAAGGCAAGTTGATGAACTCGGAAGTCATTCAGAATTCAGAAAAAAAAAGGAAGAATTCAGGGTCTTCTATAATAAACAATCACAATATAATAATATGTTGGAGTACGTGATAACCCAGTGGATATGACCACTGCCTTCGATTCCGAGGGCGCAGGTTCGAATCAGGTCCTGGGCATGCACCTCCAATCGTGATGTGCTTTTTTAAGAAATTAAATATCCCTTGTATCAAACGGTGAAGGAAAAACATCGTGAGGAAACCTGCATAAGAGTGATTTTTCTTTATTCGTATGTGAAGTCTGCATTGGACCGGCGTGGTTTAGCCTAACTTCTATCAATCTGAGAGGAGACTCGTGCTTAAAAGTGAGCCAAATACTTGGTTTGTTAGTGATGATAATGACCTATGTGTCCTTTGAGCTTTTATATAAATTTTCTTCCTCACAATATTTTTAATAGTTGATCTCTTAAATGCAAAACCATTTCAAATCCAACTGAAGATTGTAACCACTTTAAGATACAAGTTTAAATTCCTTTCATCTAAGCGCGAGTGATTGAGAAGACGTGTTTCCGATCGGAAACAGGATAAAACAAAAGTGTGTCTAATTTTTAAATCCGTATGGTTTGAAACGTTTCATGTTTGCTTTGATTTTAACATTTTTGGTAGGTATTATTAATAAGAGATGATTGAGTGAAAGACATGATGTAATGTGAAAAACCATGACGTATAGAAAAGCAACTTCGCAAGGTACGATTGCTAGGAACACGCCTTACTAAATGTAGGTATGTTTTGTTTAGTAATGCGTTGATACTAATAATTAATGATGCAACTTATTGTAAATGAGTAATTCTTTTATTATGGTCAAACCACTGAAAAAATATTAATTGAATGCTTTACCCCCTACTGGATTTTACTAGTCACCTCACCTTTTTTTACAACTCCACTTAGCTATTTACCTAAAAAAAAAATCTTATTTCGATGCATTTTTTGTACCTATTCTTATTTACATATTGTCCACCGTTATAACCGACTTCAAAAAAGAAGAGGTTCTCAATTTGATTGGAATATATTTTTTTATCATTTACGTAATACGCGCTGCAACTTACAAATAAATAAAAATATTTAAACGTTAAAAATAATAAGATTTACTGAGAATGTTTATAAGGTTAACGCACAGACTACGATCGCATTTAAACAAAATAAAGGATCAAACGATCAAAAATCAAAGACAAACATTCTGTTTCGTTATCAGTATATTTTATGTTGTTTTTTTTACAAAATATAGCCGTCGAATCTAATTCGAAGCCTGCATAATCTATATAGTGATAGAATTTATACAAAAACAAAATACATTTTGAGTCCGGCGTTCAAGGTCAGTCTGGTCATCTCCACTTTTTATCTGAACGCTGAGGTTGAAGGCTTTCGTCGAGAACCCTAAACTGATTAACAGATAAAAAATCTGCGGTTTTCCACAAACTGACCTTTATGCTATTGTTTTCAAAGTTCATTTTTATTTGCACTCAACGTCTGTGATGATGTCCTCATACTTTGTTAGTCTTAATTAGTTTTTATTCATAATTTTTCGTCTCAAATTTGATTTTAATACAAAATGGGTCTATTTCACAATTAAGTGTGACATTACTGGCGTTCTTTAATTTTAAATTCTCTGTAACTAAATAAATGACATTATTTTAACAAATTATTAC
This sequence comes from Bicyclus anynana, assembly GCF_947172395.1. Classification (NCBI taxonomy): domain Eukaryota; kingdom Metazoa; phylum Arthropoda; class Insecta; order Lepidoptera; family Nymphalidae; genus Bicyclus; species Bicyclus anynana. The sequence continues at coordinate 6,418,211 of NC_069097.1, read as the reverse complement.
TATTCCACAAAACTCATCTACCTACTCGAACGTCCTTCTAAATCCAAACTTGAGTACTGCACGAAATCCCCTTAGAAAATCATTCAACCCCTCTGTATCTAGTTTTAGGTCTCCACTCTATTAGCCTTTTCCCAAGACCCGGTGACAATACTGAGGAATTAAGGTTCAAGGAGCCTTTTTTTTTTCTTAAAACCCGGTGACGCCGCTGTGGTCCCATATGGAGTCTTTTTTATGCAGACTTTCGCTTAATTACAATAAATAATAATAAATACAATAAGCCTTAAGGAAAGCATTAACGCTACCTAAGTTGGAGCGCGCTTACCTATAATATGATGCCTATTCACTCTTGCTTTGAAGTTGTTAAAATTTAAAGTGTCAAGAAACACAAACGCCGGAAGGGCATTTCAAATTTTTGCTGTAAGAATTAGTAATGCGCATGCAAATAGCGTTGCCTGGACATCCACAAGGTAAGGATGTCACGGCCTAAAGGAAATGCAGAATCAGAAATAATACCAGGAGCACATCAAACGTGTAGAGCTTTTTCCAAGATAATTGGGGTAGACTTGACAGCCCTTGGACTTGAGACACGCCCTTGAACAAAAATTACATGTGAAATGAACCAACGTGAATAACGCATAGAAGGCTGTTACTATATCAGAAAATAACTCTGAGCACTATGCCGTCATTTCTGAGCGGTACAGGTGAGTACGTGAGTGAATAGAATTTCTCAGGTACAAATGATGAATTACGACTAATTATTAATGTACGGCTTTATGGTAATTTTTTTCAAGAGCTTGTAGTCTATATACGATAGTCTTTGTCACATCAGCAGGCAACATAATAGCTTTCTCAATAAAAAATTAACACTTGACACTATTTAAATGCTTGCATGTCATTGTTTTCAGGAAATGAGTAAGATTTATGTCGAATGTACTACACGTATATGGTAATAGCTTAACGGTGTTCCTGTGTGTTGCATTTTAAAATCTATCGTTAGTGTACGCTTGACACGTTCCAACGGGAATCGAACCCGGAACGTTTAATGTAATGTGTAACTGTTGAATCATTTACGAAAGCGGTTGAACAATTAAATATATCTACATGACGACATCTAACAGATCTAGCAAACAAAAACAATACTAATTTATAAAGAAACACTTCTAAGACTCATTTGATACAACGTAGGATTGTGCCCGACTATGATCTGGATTGTGCCGCGTTGCAAGAACCGGCTCATGACTAAGGGCCCCGTATGCGTTAAACCATCACAGGCCCTAAATACATAAAATGATTTCCGTTTCCCTTTGCTTCTTCTTTAAGTTAGTGAAAATTTTAGATAGTTCCTGCACAATGGTATTTATAGAAACGATAACTTATTTTAGAAACGAATAGAAATAACAGTGTTGTTCACAAATTGACGGCCGAAATATCTGGACATCTTCTAGCTCATTAACTATATGTCAGTGTAATTTATCCCACCGCTGGGCGTGTGATCAATTTCGAGAAGGCGAAGAAAAAAATCGTTTGTCAATCCCGCTTTCTTTATGTAACAGTAATTTCCCCTTCAGAAATTTCTGGGGAATAATATCAAAGGCTGATGCTTCTTTTATGCCCCTGTTAAAACGTCGGAACTCGGCCTAGACGATGATTTATTACATTGTGCTTTCGATATGCTAATAAAAACATTCTTATGGGCACCCCAGACTTTAGACATTTTGCTGATAGTTTTGTTGGATTGGGCTATAGTTTATTGCTATACTAGCAAAACTCAGTAATAGCTGAGAACGATGCACTCGAAATTGTAGACCAATATACCTAGGACATATGATCCAGAAGTTCCAATTTCGAGAAGGAGGTGAAAACCCTGAAGACAAAAGTCTTCGAACAGTGCGTGTTGCCAGTAATGACCTATGGTTCCGAGTCTTGGTCGCTAACTATGGGCCTCATAAGAAGTCTCAGAGCCACACAGCGGGCGATGGAACGAGCTATGCTAGGAGTATCTCTGCATGATCGAATCAGAAATGAGGAGATCCGCAGAAGAACCAAAATCACCGACATCGCTCAACGTGTCGCTAATCTGAAGTGGCAATGGGTGGGACACATAGTTCGAAGAGCCGATGGCTATTGGGGTCCGAAGGTGCTGGAATGGCAGCCCCGCTCCAGAAAGGGCAGTGTTGGTCGACAGTCGCAGGTATTCACTGGATGCAGGTGGCTCTCATCATTGTTTTTTTTTTTTTTGTTATTCGATCATTACACTGACACTACTAAATGAATTCAAATGAAACTTGGCACGGTGTAAGACCATAATACGGAGAAGGTAAAAGAATACTTTTTATTGCGAAAATAATATAAGGAGGTGTGAAATAGGGCTTGAAAGTTTACATTGATTTCCACGCGGACGAAATCGCGGCTTTCCGATAGTAAAAAATAAAACTTGACATACGACAAAAAGTCTCTGGTTTGGTATATTGTACTTTGTATCAAGCAGTTACAGTAGCCGCACCGGAATCCATTATAAGGATTAAATTTGTCGAAATTAGTTACGAGGATTATGTTTACGACCATTTTGTATAACTTACACATAAATACATCGGTAACGGACTCGCGTTAAATTATGCCTTAGTTGTAATAAAATGTAATCCCATTACAACACAGGGTAAATAAACTAAATAATATTTGCACAATAAAATAATTCGATGAAAAGGATATCAATTGCGAAGAATTTATTAAAATATAAGGCTTATTAAAATTATTTATTGTTCATACCGATTTTAAACGTAATTAATGTTCTGTGTATATGAAAATACTAGCTGACACCGCGCTGTTTTACCCGCGTGGTTCCCGTTTCCGTAAGAGTACGGGGAAAAAATATAGCCTATAGCCTCCTTCCTTCCGCCTTCCTCGACAAATGGACTATCTAACACTGAAATAATTTTTAAAATAGGATCAGGAGTTTCTGAAATTAGCAAGTTCAAACAAACAAATAAACTCTTCAGCTTAATAATATTAATATAGATATAACCAAAGTTAGGATACTTCTAAAATTCATCATTTTTATGTTCAGAATGTCTTCGTAAGTCGGTAAGCGCGGTGGATTTACAAGACGGAGGTACTGGGTTCCATCCCCAGCTGGGCTGGTTGAGTTTTTCTTATTTGGTCCAGATCAGGCTGGTGGGAGGCTTTGGCCGTGGTTAGTTACCACCCTACCGGCAAAGATGTACCGCAAAGCGATTTAGCGTTCCGATACGATGTCGTATAGAAACCGAAATGTGTGTGAATTTTCATTCTACGCCTAACAAGTTAGCCCGCTTCCCCCTTAGTTTGCATCATCGCTTACCAGTAGGTGAGATTGTGAAGTATAAAAAAAGGCTTTTTGTCGCCAAAACCTAAAATCTTTCCCTGAACAGTCTATGACACACTATCTATAATCTTGATTAAGATAGTTGAACCATCGGGATTGAAGACATCCTATGTGGAATTTATCGGAATATAGGTATACGTGGTCTCCACTCGTTTTCGTTTTTTTTACTTTATTTTTGTAATCTTGAAGTCGGTTCAATTTGTTTGTTAAAAAGATTGTATACAACATTTTTTTTTTATTCTTTACAAGTTAGAACTTGACTACAATCTCACCTGATGGTAAGTGATGATGCAATCTAAGATGTTAGCGGCCTAACTTGTTAGGAGGAGGATGAAAATCCACACCCCTTTTCGGTTTCTACACAACATCGTACCGTTACGCTAGATCGCTTGGCGGTACGTCTTTGTCGGTAGGGTGGTAACTAGCCACGGCCGAAGCCTCCCACCAGCCAAACACACATCGGTAACTTTAGTTCTCCTACATATTACCTTTAGAGAGACTTCCAACAGTCTGCTCTGTAAAACATTGACCGACCTTGAATTGGTCATCGTGTCGAGCAATAACAGTTGAATATTTCCTTAAACATCATAATTTTATTAAAAATAACATTATAAAAAAAATATGTATCAGTCACCAGCCTTCATTAGATCATGCCATCGTACTAAATATAATCTTGCGTCATTGTTTGAAGATGATACATTTCACGCTATTAGGGGATTAGTCATAGATGTTATAAACTGAACTACTGGCGACAGTTCATTTTACAGTCTCGGAAGACACACTTTAGAAATGGGAAAATAGGTTAATGATCCACGACAAATCTCAATTCTTAATGTTTGTTTTGCTAAATTATTCTAGCATTATTTTAATACAAACTAGCGGATGCCCGCGACTTCGTCCTTCTGGAAATCAATGTAAACTTTGAAGCCATATTTCACCACTTAAGGGGTTGAATTAAAAAAAATTTGAATCACGTTAAATTTCGTATTTTTTATGATTTATTAAAAAAAAATTAAAACTGTAACTCTTAAAATGAAGGACTTTCCATACAAACTTTCAACCCCTATTTGACCCTCTTCTGAATCTATTTTCGCAATAAAAAGTATCAGTATTAAGGTATCAAATCGTGCTAAGTTTCATTTAAATTCATTCAGTAGTTTCAGCGTGATGCCTAATCAACAAAAAATACGGACAGACAGACAGACAGACAGACAAGAAATCGAAGAAAAACATTTTGGTTTCAGTGTTGATTATATAATGCCCTCCAATCAGAATTTTCAAAATATCTTCAATGTACAGAATTTGACCTGCTACAAATTTTATTATAAGTATAGATATAGATGAGACTACGCTTTGTGAGTCTAACTAACTCACACTTATGCAAAAACTCAAACTTGATTGAAATTAAGTTTTTAAGGATGTAATTTTCTGTGTAAAGTTGGCAATGTTGGTGAATTAATATCGTAAAAGACTGTTTTAAATAGAGCTTATTGTTTTTTGTTCGTTTACTAAAATTGAGGAAATATATTATGAAAATAAAAATTCTTTAAAAAAAAATAAAAAAAGTAAAGTTGGGTTGTGAATTTGATAATAAAACAATTATTTTAGTTAAATAAAAAAGATTTCTTTCTATTTAGGATTCAATTAAATTCTAAAAATGTTAATTTACGTGTAAAACAGAGATATATAAGCAATATTGTGCTATAAGCTATTGTGATATAACCAAAAGTAAATTGCACTTTTGGTGTGAACGTAGTGTGAATTCATGATTAGTTCACGGGTGTATTTAACACTTTTGTATGAAGTAATATTTGTATGTATGTACGTTGCATTAACATTTGTTAACGGTGCGAAACAACGCAAGCTTGCAAGCCGGAGCGTTGAACGTATTGTATCAAGGTGAATTTGTATTATTGCTCACTTTCATATCCATTAGTCCTTTATGAAATTAACATAGTACTTATTATATTAGCATAACCATAAATACGTACCCATACGTATATTATTCTACATTTGTTTTTTGTTCTATAAATTATTCTTCAATTCTTCAAAAAAATTGTTAAATTGTGTTTTACACAAATGGATGGAAGGATTTTTACGGGATAAAAAGTAATCTATAACTGAGTTCCAAAAAATACAAATATTAGATTTAAGTCACGTGACAATTTTTTTCGTATTCCTGACAGCAAACCCTTTTTTCATTTGATATCCATAACATGGGGGTGGATTTCAAACAGCCAGTTGCCATCTTGGGGAGGGCGCCATATTAGATTTGTGATGACGTTTCTTAACTAGTCAGTTATTGTCATCAAAATTCAGAGCGTGTGCAAAATTTCATCCTAATCGAAGACCGGGAAGTGGGTCAAATTAACATTCCAAGATTTGATTTTCTTACACACATAGTTACAAGTGAAGCTAATTTAAGCGTGTTAAAAATCGTTCCTAATGGAGTGTTCTCCTCCCCAAAAATTCCTGAGTGTCGGGAGATTTAAAATTTAAAGTCGTACCCTATTCCTTTTCAATTCTTATTAATCTTGCAATCTTCGCAGAGTGGTCGTGGTTGCATTGATTTGTGATGCCATCTGTTCTCCTGCTCCTTCTCTTTTGGCGATTTGTTGCAATTATGGTAACACATTACCATGGATGATTGTATTGCAGCCTGGGTTAAATCACTCCAATGGATTTGTAATCTCCTTCTGGATCTTTTCAACCAATCAACTGCTCAATATCCGTATAAACACAATCAACGAAAGTGTCTTGATATAGGTATAGGTATAATTTTTGTACGGCTTTGTCATAGTGTTAAAAATTATTAAAAATAAATGTCGAAAATCCTAGTTCCGTACTAAAATGGTGGTTCCGGAAGAAATTTTTAATTCGTCGACAATTGCAGAAGCAAAATAGGTCATTTATTACTGTACGGCATTTGTGCAATTCCTTTCGTACACATAAACAGATACTTTACCCGTAAACGCCGTACATATTTACAGCGCAGGAGTCGAAATATAAGAGTCACAAGCCTTACTCTTCACTCGCGTACTCACCTGTACACAGAAATGGTGGCATAGTGCTCAGAGTTATTTCCTGATATAGTAAGCGCTTTCTAAGCGTTATTCATAATGGTTTTTTTTTTTATTCTTTACAAGTTAGCCCTTGACTACAATCTCACCTGATGGTAAGTTATGATGTAGTCTAAGATGGAAGCGGGCTAACTTGTTAGGAGGAAGATGAAAATCCACACCCCTTTCGGTTTCTACACGGCATCGTACCGGAACGCTAAATCGCTTGGCGGCACGTCTTTGCCGGTAGGGTGGTAACTAGCCACAGCCGAAGCCTCCCACCAGCCAGACCTGGACAAATTAAGAAAATTTCAATCTGCCCAGCCGGGGATCGAACCCAGGACCTCCGTTTTGTAAATCCACCGGGCATACCACTGCGTCACGAAGGTTCATTTCACATATAATTTTTGTTCAAGGGCTTGTAGTCCATAGGTACATGGTCCTGAACACCGCCCAAGTACTTTTTTAATTAAGACATGGTTTAAATATGTAGGTACATCGCTCGAAAAGTCATCAACCAAACTCATTGTTATATATTGACTAGACAACGTTAAGAATTTAAATATCCTGGCGTCCCACGGAGATGAGTCAGGTGGTTTGCCAGTACGTGACGTGAATACCGAGCCTTCGCATCCAAGGAGCAGCCTATAAAAACCTGTTTTTAGTGGAGGACCGTAATGAGTTTTACTTTTATATGACACAGTTTGATTGTACCCCGCTATTTCACGGTTTACATAAGTGAAATACGGTATTGGGTATTCAATTGGGATGTTTCTTTTAAACTGACTACAAAATGGAGGGTAGTATCGAAATCGTATGCATGTTTTGTTATATTTTATGATAGTAAATCGATTTTTTGTACGAAATGGGAGCTCTTAGAGATGTTTTCATATACACAGTGTATAACTTTAAAATTTGAAGCCCGGATGACTCCCCAGAAAACTAGTCACGTCGATTTTTTCAACAAAATTCAAAATTTATTTATTTCAATTAGGCTTAGTTTACACGCACTTTTGAGAGGTCAGGATTATGTCATAATTTAATTTAATCTAATGGTGGTAATAATAGTCGAAAACTCGCCTAACTTTTGACCTCACGGGGGCCCATTAAGTCAGGCGACCGTGTCTGTTTGCTTATCTTATCACCCTATAGTTATACAACTGCATATTTTTAGTCCATCCTCGTTGGTCCAGACAAATTGAATGTTGACAAAATGAATTGAAATCAAACATGATGTTGAATTTGTATCGTTTTTGTAATGTTTATTACATTACAAAAACGATACAAATTCAACATCATCATTATCAACCCATATTCCGCTCATTGCTGAGCTCGAGTTTTCTCTCAGAATGAGAGAGGTAAGGCCAATAATCCACCACGCTGACCCAATGCCGATTGACAGACTTCACACACGTAGAGAATTTAGAAAATTCTCTGGTATGCAGATTTCCTCACAATGTTTTGATATTTAATTTCTTAAAACGCACTCAACTGAAAAGTTGAAGGTGCATGCCCCAGACCGGATTCGAACCCAGAACCTCCGGAATCGGAGGCAGAGGTCCACTGGGCTATTACGGCTCTTAAACATACACGTATAGAAATTATTATTAAGAGTTGTAATAAAATTTAAATTTATCTCGCCTTAAAAATAATTCTTTATTGTTGTGTGTGTTATAAACAGGTGTAAGGAACCGGAAGATATAATGCAAAGTCATTGACCCTCAATCGGTTTCGTACCGGAACGCTCAATCACTCACGCCTTTTTCGGTCGATACTAAGAACTTTCAACTTCGAGATTCCCTTTGTGAAGTACCTACTACCTGCCCGAAATAGCTTTTTATTTTTAAACGTAAATACTGATAATTGATTTATTTGTTCAACGTGCATATAACAATAAATATAGTACGATTATTTTGGGATACAAAAGCTCAAGAATTTTTAATCGCGACTTTTCGTAACATTTTACCGAATTTCAAAAAAGACATACATGTTTTACATGCATATAACAGGGTCTTAATTCGGTTGTAGCTATATTTTCTTCATTTTTCATATCTAACGACCTTCTTCACGATAATAATTTTCTAGAAAACGTATGCAGTTCCGGTGTAATATATACTCTATTAATATAAAGAGGTAAAGATTGTAAGTTTGTAATTGGTATTGTAAGGGGTAATCTTCGGAATTACTAATCCGATTTTAAAAATTCTTTCACCAGTAGAGTGCCACGTTATCGGGGAGTGCTATAGGCTATTATCCCCGTTTTATTTTATCCCCGTATTCCTACGGGAACGGGAACCGCGCGACATCTGCTAGTGTTATATAGACAGCCAGTTGCACAGATAACACCTTGTACGTCAGTGATTAATTACAAGAACTTACAATCATTATATTTGTTTATAGTAGTAATATTTGGCAGACTAGCCGAAGGTCCACCTGACAGTAAGTGAGGCACTATCGCCTGTAAAGAGAGTAGCATTTCTCAGTAATGCAAAGAACACATTCTACGTACCACCATGTAACTCAAAGTGTAACAATTGCACTAACAACCACGCCTTTTTTTATGTTAGCTGTGACGTCACACGGGTCTCAGCCGCCGTGTGTTATGCTTGTATATAGTACACGGCATATGCTGAGCTGTACATTTCTTTTTTAAGGGTTACAGACAGACATGCTGTCTTTAGGAAAGGATACCGTTTGTAACTTTTAAATTTGAATAAATTTATTTTCTTTCTTTTCTTTCTTTCTTTCCTTTCAGACCGAAACACAGCAATGCTGCATGGCGGTAGTGCCTCCCCGGACTAGCTCTACTCACAGTAATTTCAATGGTATTTTCAATGCAATGGCGCTAAGACAAAATTAATATCCACCGTCTTTTAACGCAATACCATAATGGCTTCCAAACTGTACCATTAAGATAAACGTTACACCAAAACATTGGCGTTGACGTATCGCTTTTGATTGGAACAGAAGTAAAAGAGGATGATTTAGATAAAGCTCGAGAACGAGAGCTTGTAATAGCCAGACATACCTCATTTTCTAAAGGCTGACAGCCTATGATACAACTATAGATATGTACACCAAATTATATAAAACATTGTTCATCCAATAAAGTTATGGGTGAAGGTCGTTTCTAATTATCTAAGATTCGTTGTTAGAATTGACCTTCACCCACTCGGCTCACTGTTGAGCTTGAGTCTCCTCTCAGAATGAGAGGGGTAAGGCCAATAGTCCACCACGCTGGCCGAATGCGGATTGGCAGACTTCACACACGCTGAGAATCAATAAAATTCTCTGGTATGCAGGTCTCCTCGTGATCTTTTTCTTTTACCGTTTGAGACACGTGATATTTAATTTCTTAAAATGCACACAAATGTAAAGTTTGAGATGCCAGCCCTGGACCGGATTCGAACTCACATCCTCCGGAGGCAAAGGCCATATCTACTGGGCTATCACAGTTCTTGTATCCCACTTGTTTATTGGATGAAAAGTGTTATAAATCAATTAGTGATGAATGGTTAATAATAATTTGGTAAGGAAATTTTTAGGCAACCTACTTGTAATTAATTTTATAACGTACTAAATTTGATATAAAACACTTTTCATCCAATAAACAGATGAGTGAAGGTCGTTTTTAATACGCATCTGCTATTATTAGGTTGACAAAGTTTCAGCCTTCATACAATGAGGTAAGTCTGACTGTTGCAAGCTCTTAGTACACTAAACCCATCTCACAAAGTCAGTTTACCGTTACTTGTTAATTTGGTATCTTTATTTCACCTAATGTGTGTTCAATGTTACATAAGTTAAATAATTACTTTCTCTTCACAAATTTTAATGGAATTCTTAATTTATTTAAAAGCGGCAATTTGATTAAATTGGAAATGGGAATTTGTTTTGAGTGGAGTAAATTAGGTGCCGCGAAGCTTAATTATTATTTTCTTAATTAAAAAAATATTGTTTAGTAAAATTTCTGCGTTTTCAAACGCTTCTGCATGATTTTAAACGTTAGTTAAGGGGCTTAATATTTAAATAACTTTATATAAAAACTAAAAAGCAAGCTTTTAGCACGCACTAAAAATTACAAATATTGGATTTAAGTCACGTGACTATTTTTTCGTATCCCTGACAGCAAAGCCTTTTTTTTGATATCCATATCATGGGGGTGGATTTCAAACAGCCAGTCCGCCATTTTGGGGAGGCGCCTTATTAGATTTGTAATGACGTTTCTTAGCTAATCATGACGTATTGTCATCAAAACTTGGAGCGTGTGCAAATTTCATCATTATCGAAGACCGGGAAGTGGGTCAAATTAAGATTCCAAGATTTTCTTACATACATAGTTCTTCTTCTTCTTCTTCATTTCATACACAGTTACAAGTGAAGCTAATCTAAAGCGTGTCAAAATTGGTTTTTAGATTTTAAATAAGGTACAGTTTAATATTAGTTGATTATAGGTCCACAAACACCGTGACACGAGACTTGTGTTACACTTTTACAAGATTTATCTTAACCAATTAATATTGCATGTGTCTGTAAGCCATATATAAAGATATAACAAGCAAACTTAACGAAGTATAACGACTCGGGTGACAAATGATGGCACGCGCACCAAAACTGTACCAGAATTCCTGATACGCTCCCCTTGTTTTAAAGTAGGATGATTCTGTGACACTCATTAAGAGTGAAGGTGAGATCTTAAAGCCCCTGTACACAGTGCCAGTAGAATATTTGAATTTATAATAGCAGATCTGTCTCTCGGAGGGCAAAGTTGTTATTTTAAACCCCCATGTAAATAAAAGGTGTGTTTTAAGTTTTATATGTCTGAATGTGTGCCTACTTGTGATACCTTAACTTCGAAAGTTCTAAACGAATGAAGTTATTAAGTGTATTTTTTGTTATGCTACTATCATGGAAAGACTTACAAGTCATTATTCAAACTAATTTCATGGTTTTTGGGTTCTTTTAAATATAATTTTTAACTTGGATTGTAGCTAATATTCCTAGCAAAAGGTTCCGCAAAGGAAAGGCATAAAGCCTTAAGCTTTTTGGTAATCAAGTATAACTAACAAAAATCCAAGAAGTCCAGTAGCCTTCCTGGCGAATAATTGAGCTAGTAGATATGCCGCAACACGATATGAACAAATGAGTGAACTATTAAATAAATAGTAGAATGAATGAAATCAATATGAGCACCGGGGAACTCCAGCTTGTTTCTCCGAAATTATCTATGTAGTTCGCTCCAACAGCTGTCTAAACTAAAATAATACACTGTAGCTTTGCGCTAGTTTCAGCGAAGGCGCGGCGTCTGACAATACGAAGTCGCTCCTGCTTTTTACTGGTACAGTGTATAGGTGCCTTTATAGAAGAGAGTTTGATTTTGTAAATATAGAATCGTCGTTTTTAATCCGTTGTCTTTGTGGAACAGTGGTGCGTATAATTATTATCAGCTTCTAGTTTAGATTTATGAAGAAACCTCTGACCTTCCTAACTGAAAGAAAAGTACGACAATTATAATAATTATTTTAATATTCCAACCATATTTAAACCTTAATAAAATATATACTAAGACCCTCTTCATGATTTATTCTAATAATCAGTAAAATTCTCGCAAAAAGCCGTCTAGAGATGCTTTCCTAAACCTATTTTAAATATTCTTTCATCGATTTAATCATTCTAATGCGCGCGGGATTCACAAATTCCGGTAATGTTAATCTTTTTAATTGCACCGGGATCTACAAATCTAGGTAGAATCAAAAACAAAAATAAACCTCTTTGTATAACGTATAATTTATATTTATATTCCCCATATTCTCACGATGTAACTACGTAGGTAAAACCGTGTGAGCGTTTACTAGTACTTTAATATAATGTTACCACATCCAATTTTAGTATTCCACCATATCTGCCGACTCAAGCATATCTTAATAACGCATCAAAAATTCATACGACATCAAAAGTATACAATAGTTTCCACAATCTGCCCATTGTCCAGGGATCAAAAGAACTCTGCGAACAACATCAACATACAAAACATACAAAATGCTATATTGCAGGCAATTCGCTCCTACGTGACCTGTGTGTAGTTAAGGCAACCTCATTAGTTCCCACGGAAAAATGTTTGGTCAAGGAGTCTGAGAGGAAGGTGAAAATTTTTGTGAATATGCACAGCTTCTACTGTTGCCCTATTAACATTTTTTGTTTGAAACGTTTTTCGGTCTTTAGTTTCTTTGCTTTGGATTTTACTATAGACGATACTTATATTATAAGACTAACTACCCTCCTCGGCTTCGGCGGGTGTGCGAAATCGCTTCGAAAATTAGCTATATTTTGGGATATCCATAAGAGTACCATCTTGGAGTTTTCTGTAAACCTTTTCAATGTGTACATCGGGGCATCGACTATATTCTACTTCTGATATCGGCGGGGCATACTAAATACTACTTTTGATACCGGGGAATCCGTAGTCTAAGAGCAGGTTCTATGCTTTACGTGTCAAGGATGGCAGATACACAAAGTAACACTATCATCTCCGAAACAATCGTTTAACTTACTACACTTGATCAAGTACAGCGCTGATACAATCAGATGTAAACCAGGATTAACTATTGTATGGCAAGGTGTCAGCCACCAGCGGATGTCAGACTTGTAACTGATTCCAGTTGGGTTAAAGGGCCCTTTTACAGTTAACTAATACTCCCCATTCTCCACTCGTGTTGGCTCCCAGCTAATTCATTAACAATGCAATGGCCTTACTTCTAGTAACTCACTTACTAGCTTCTATATCACTATCGCTATTTCACTATGTTTAACAAATGAAAGACGACTATCCATTCCGAGAACTTGATGGGTGTGTTAGGGTAAAAGTTAGGGATAGGAGTAGGGTAGTGTAGGGTAGGGATAGGGAAGAAGTGCACATAAGCCAAGTGAAGTTTGACCGGGTCCGCTAGTAGCACAATTAAATAATAAACACGTTAATAAATTAATATCATTATTTTCTTTTATTTTATTCTCATTCTGAGATGAGACTCGAGCTCAGCAGTGAGCCGAATATGGGTTGATAACGACGATTTTCCTTTAAATTCTGAAGGTTTATAATAAGAGCGTAGTTAAATATTGTATATTCAAGCTTTAACTTATTCAACCAATACATTGATTAATTTATGAGTTTGAGTCTTGCTCATATTACTAAATTGCCGTTTGCATTTCGAAATTAGTACCTACCACGTTAAGACGCATACTGCACGGTTCCCACCAATGTTTGCACCAAGTATGTGCAGGTAAATTAAATTATTGCTTGGACAACAATGTATCTAGGTCGAGAATGTATAATCTTGGCTATTATCGTGGAACATACCTGGTTTAATGGGTCAATATGACATGAGTCGTACTTGTCACCCAAACTAACATTTTAGTAGATCAAAGAGTAAAAACAAAATAAGTAAACAAAAGATAATTAACATTTTTACAAGCTCTAAAACAACAAAAACAACTGGAACGATTTGAAAAATAAATCATTTTACCAAAAATCGTAGCTTTTTATGAGAGAGTAACATAGACTATAGTTTATCTCTAACTAGCGGACGCCTGCGACTTCGTCCGCGTGGATTTCAGCTGTTCACAAATCCCGCGGGAATCATAGATATTGTTAGATATGTAAACCTTCCTCTTTAAACCACTCTATCTATTAAAAAAACCGCATCCAAATACGTTGCGTAGTTTTAAAGATTAAGCATACATATGGACTTTGTTATATACTATGTAGTGATTACTCAGGCGAAACCGCGGAGTATTAAAATTAAATAAGTATCTTTAATAATCGCGCCAAAATAAAGCCTCTCTATTAAAACTAAAATGCAATGTAATTAATTATTGTTTATGTCATGATACTATATGAGTCAATATATTTTAGTATTATTTCAAAAAATTAATACTTTCATTTGTAATTATTATCATGACTAGACTATCTATTTTTGGCATATTCTTGGAAACCTACCGGCGAAGTTTCTACAACTTTAAAATGCTTTTGCAGATCACGTTTCAGTAAATTAAATTAAAAATAGCTATGAGAAGCGTTAAGTTTTACAAAGATTTCTCAATCTCATAAGAAAACAAGAGTATAATATTAACTAATATGGCGACTATTAGAGCGTTTTAGCTATTGAAGAAGAAGAAGAAGAAGAAATATACTTTATTGTACATTAAAACAAAAATAAACAATAACTTATAATATATATTAGAAACTAATGTACAAATGGCGGTCTTATCGCTAAAGAGCGATCTCTTCCAGACAACCACTGTGGAAGTGAAAAAAAACGTAAGCACCGATTCGGATATACGCACACAAAAAATAAGACAAAGTTAAGTAATTTAAATACATAAATAATATGCAATAATACATAATAATAATACAAACAGACTATACTTAACTACATACATATATACATACATTCATACTTACAAATAAATACATTTATACATACACACATACATACATGAAGATGTAGTATAACTTATAAACATAGGTGTATGATTTAAAATAATACAGCAAAATGCCAATTACTCAAAAATATTCAGTAAAAATGAATAAAAACATTTCAATCTCTTATGTTGTTTAATATTATGTGTTAAGCCTCACGCGTCCGTAATTACACTTACAACTAACTCAGTGGCGCCAATAGTGGCGTGCACAAAGTTTTCAACTAGGATAGGAACTATAATTATGTCAAAAATTAACAAAATGTATAAATCCTTCTCCAAAATAAGTTCGTAATCAATCCTTCGGATAGGCACTATTTTTGCATCTATGAAGCGCACGCCCCTGCACAGCAATGCTGCTTGGTGGTAAAAATAAGCAATAAACATGGCGATTGTACCTACTTAGCCAGATGAGTTCTATCAGAACAATATTCACAGAACAGAGAAAAAGCATAAAGCTAAAGCTATAGTGGTTTGCCGCAGTAACAGCAAATGATTTTTGTAGTAGAAGATTTTATTAATAGTTACTGTCCCAATAGTCCAGTAGTTTTAGGCATTTTAAACACCAATCTGGGGAAAAAATCCTAGTGAGCTGAATTTTTGTATACAGCTTTATAACGGTGGTATTAAGAAGATGTGAAAAATCGACATCGATATTCAAAAGGTCACGAAAATCAGTTTTTCGCAAATATTCCGAGACCTATTGTTCGGAGCTCAATTAGAGGCTATTATAAAAATTGTTCCTCATAAAATTGTCTACAAAAATGTGTTTTGTAATTTTTCTGTAAACTTAGCTGTTTTCGGATTAAAGCGCTGAGAAAGCGACTTATAACGAAGAACTCCTTTTGATGCGAGGTGCGTTTTTTACCGACTGCAAGAAGGGTTTCTTTTTCGCGCATATCTTGTATGTATGTATATAAGTATGTATATATGTATGTATGTGTGTAATATTCTTTATTACTTCAAATCTTGTAACCTGTTTATCGAGATATCGATCCAGCTCACTAGGATTTTTTCCCCAGATAAAACCTAAAACGACTGGACTACAAAGATAATTAAATAATGATAGAAAGGAGCGTGATAAATTTCGTCAATTTGGAGTTGTAAATTTAAAGTTATAACTACGTTGAGTCAACAATACTTACTCGTACCTAGAAACATTTATACGCACTTATTATCAATATTACTTAAATTAATCTCGTGACTAGTTATCTATTCTAGGCGCCTAATTAGTGCGTGCGCTACGAAACAGGGCGTCCGCGCGTACAAACTGGCAAAGTGCGTGTTGTTATTAGCGGCTACATTTTCTCATATTATGTGTTAATAGGGCATTACATAAGAACACGAGTATTTTGAGCAGCGCGCGCTCTAGTTGTGAAGTTTATTATAATTGTTAATTATTGTGCTATTAATCTATATTACTATGTCTACAAGAGCCGTGATAGCCCAATGGATATGACCTCTGTCTTAGATTCGAATCCGGCACCTGCAACTTTTCAGTTGTGTGCATTTTAAGAAATTAAATATCACCTGTCTCAAACGGTGAAGGAAAACGTGAGGAAACTTGCAGAGAATGTTCTTAATTCTCTGCGTGTGTGAAGTCTGCCAATCCGCATTGGATCAACGTGATGGACTATATGAGAGCCGTGATAGCCCAATGGATATGACCTCAGCCTCAGATTCCGGACAGTGTGGGTTCGAATCCGGTCCGGGGTATGCACCTCCAACTTTTCAGTTGTGTGCATTTTAAGAAATTAAATATCATGTGTCTCTAACGGTGAAGGAAAAACATCGTGAGGAAACCTGCATACTAGAGAATTTTCTTAATTCTCTGCGTGTGTGAAGTCTTCCGATCCGCATTGGGCCATCGTGGTGGACTATTGGCCTAACTCCTCTAATTTTGAGAAGAGACTCGAGCTTAGCAGTGAGCCGAATATAATAAATAAAATAAATAATGTTGTCTACAATGAATTACAGAAGTCTATAGCTTTTATTTATTTATATCTCCTCTATCTGTTTACTATCCATGTCTGTTTCAATTCTTTGTTCCTTTATTACTTATCTTGTTTTCCGGACAGTCGTTTATAGACTTTATGTCAGAATGTTTATTTGTATTTCATTGTAGATAAATAACTCTAATATTATAAAGGCGAAAGTTTGTGTGTAAGTGTGTAAGTATGTTTGTTCCTCTTTTACGCTGCGGCTACTGAAGCGATTTGGCTCAAATTTGGAATGAAAATAGATTTTACTTTGGATTAACACATAGGCTACTTTCACCCTGGAAAAATCCATGGTCCTGCGGGATTTGTGAAAAACTGAATTCCACGCGGACGAAGTAGCGGACGTTCGCTAATTAAGTATAAAGTAAAGGGAAATCTTCAAAATATTATCAGAACATAGTCATCTTGTAGGGACCTCCAAATGCCACGATCTTGTTCACCTCTATAATAGGTAGATACTAAAAAATCAATTTCTTTCTTTTTCATAATTATTGTTTTAAAATTAAATATTACCCGAGCCAATTAACAAATTAAGAGACCCTAACGATATCTGGAGGCAAATTCGTGCTAACGTGCTATTCGTGCGTGTAACTATAGAATATAGAAATCATCATACTTTCAGGTACCTGGTAAAAATTGCTAAATTATAACTTAGTGATTAACACCTAACGTTATCTCTAATAATGATCTTTTCCAGCTACCTCCATCAAAGCAAGATTTTTTTTTTAAGATCTTTTTTTAACCTCAAAGATTTTTTGAGATTATCTGAAATTAAGCATTGTGAGAAATGAAACTCAGTCACATGTTTACAACACATAACACTGGTGAAGTTATTAATTAAACCATAACAAAATAGTCTAGCTAATTGGCACACTAGGCATTAAATGGACGTTGCATGTCTCGTTAGTGCTTCAGCATAATGAATAATCAAATTCTCGTTAGAGACAATAACCAACGTTGGCTAAAACCTAAAAGGCCTGTGGCTTTATTGGTCATACCTCAAATACGCGCGTAGGAGTTAACTATAAAGTGTGGATATACTGAAATAGTTACATTAGGTTAGTATTTGTTATTAAACGTGTGAATAAGGCATTTTGAATATTAAATCATCGGATTTATCGTGGGAATTTGTAAATGTTAATGTTGTTGCGACTGTGATTTTAGGTAAATGCCGATTTATTGTTAGGTGCTTTGTTTTCTAATTATATTTTCAGTAAAAGGTAGTTTAAAATAAGGGTGCCTATTGTGCATTTTTGTATATTTTGTGTCTTATTTTTGTATTCTGTACAATAAAACATATTTTCATTTAATTTAATTTTTCTCACAATTCTTTAGTTTGTTATTCTTCAACCAATGTTTGTAGGACTTCGAGTGGATTGTCTACTGAAAATTATTTTTACTAACTCATCATAATTTGGCAAATGTAATGTTATATTAATATCAGTACTGCAATATCTACAAACAAACTAGCTAATCGCAAGATTAATAAAGCAGTTAAAACTATGCCAATGTTAAAAATATGTAAGAAACATCAAATGAGTCTTTTATAGACGAAAAACAGGTCAATCTTTCCCAATATGAACTGGTTTCTGCCGAGTGCCCGTCTCAAAGACTTGCTAGTGTAAACTATCCTTAAAGAAGCGTGTATAGAGAGCTTAAATGAAAGGTCGCGCTGCAAGAGTATGATCTAAACTTCGTACAATTTTAATGATCGTAAAGTTCATCGACTTTCGAGTTTATTGCTGGTCGTTTTGCGGATGGATTTTTTATGGGATCTAATTTAGAAGTTTGCTATTTCGCCGGTGGACGGAAAAGTTGTTCGTTTGATGAAAAACCGCGCCGGTATCGGAAAGTTTTGAAAAGATTTATTATGTTTCATGTTGAAAGCTAAAGGCCTAGTCATGTAAGAGTTTCGCATCATTAGTTGGAAATGTAGTGCAAGTGTTTTAATCTCAAATTACCTACTTTATACGTCTTTATATTTAGAGTTAAAGAAGGACTGTCCACTGCAGGACAAAGGCCTTTTGTAGGGACTTCCAAACGGCACAATACTGAGCGATCCTGCGATGATTGGTGTCGTCAGTCCACCTGGTGGGGGGTCGACCAACACTGCGCTGGTCCAACGTCCATCGGCTCTTCGAACTATGTGGCCCGCCCATTGCCACTTCAGCTTCGCAACTCGTTCGGCTATGTCTGTGACTTTGGTTCTTCTGCGAATCTCCTGATTTCTAATTCGATCACGCAGAGATTCTCCTAACATAGCTCGTTCCATCGCCCGCTGTAGGACACCTATAGTGTTAGATACTTCGACCAGTTGAGCATATCAAGACCAAAAGTAGTTTAAGAATCAGAACACTATTATGTCCTGTTTGGAATAACCTTGAATAACCCTTCTTGGCTGTGAGGTAAAAAGGTTCCATCTCAGCGTGATCAAAACCACAAAATATTACGCTTGCATAACTTAGGTAACCAAGTGTACAAGTATATGAGCAGCGGTTATCACAATGTGGACATAGTGGACTAAGGCCCTCTTACTCTGAGAGGAGAGTCGTGCTCAACAGTGAGCCGAATATGGGTTGTAATGATGAATATATTTTAGATCATTAAGGAATTGTTTGAACTTAATAAAAATAAGTTCTATGTATCTTAGAAATCAAAATTCGCTTCAAATTGAACGTCAATCAAATCTTATATCAACATTACATTATAAATTTTGTTCTCCCTCTATAAACACTCCGGGAAACGTATTAAATTTTGCAACATGTTTACACGATCTAAAACATTTTGCAACATGTTTGCTGGTGCTGTAATATTCAGTTTCGAACTTGTTAACACCATTTGTTTTATGACCCGACATCTACTAATATTACTGCCTCTAATCAAATAATTATTAACTAACTAAACTAAATTGATAATCTCACTAACTAAAGCGAAAGTTTGTATCTATGTCTGTTAGGTACTCTGAATGGAATGAATGGATTTAGGCTATATGAAAATGGATTATTATAACCTGGTTTAACACATAGGCTACTTTTGTTCACGGAAAAATCTATGTTCCCGCGGGATTTGTAAAAGACTAAACTTCACACGGAGTCCTTGACATAGACGTAGGCCTAGTATAAAATAATACACAATCGAATATAACGTTGAAGTCTAAATTCTTCTACATTAAACTTCATATAGAAAAAATATCCGACAAATTGAATATTTTTTCTACGTGCAATCACACTGAAAGCCTTTTACGAGTATGTTGTTCTAATATACCCTATAAGTGTAAAACTATAGGACTGTAGGTAGGTATACAAATTTGTTTAGTAGATTTTATTTATATAAATAACAAATCTTTTATTTTACTCATTTATTTAAAACATTGTCAGCATATTTTAATGATCCTAAAGGGCAAGGCTAAAACTGATCACATGACATGAACTTCAAGGCACTTCAACTCTAAGCACAATCAAGCTCAGTCACACTTCACACTAATATTATAAAGAAGAAAGTTTGTGTGTATGTTTGTTCCTCCTTTACATTACGGCTACTAATGATGGCTGAAATTAGGTACATACATACGTTTCAACTCAGAAAAATGTATGATTCCTGCGGGATTTGTGAACTGCACGCGGACGAAGTCACGGGCGCTAGTACTTCATAGTCCGAACAAGGATTCAAAGCTAGTACCTCATGATTCAAAGTCCACTAACCACTTGACCAATAAGTTCCGCTTCGCTGAAGTGTCAAAACATTTAAAAGTACTAAACCATCTTGTACCGTAATCTCTATCCATTTATCAATGAAATGCTCAAACAGCCCACGTGCCGCAAACAAGAAATTCGTTTAAGAAGATTGATAGAGTAATAATTCAATAATCGAATACCTATAATGAATGTACAAAACGCGTGGGATGGATTCCCATTTGTATATAATTATCGAGTGTCGACGGGAACTGAGAGCGTGGGAGTGTGAATTCGGAAATCTTTAATTTATAATTCATCGTTTGAAATGTGTTATTTCTGAGACTGTGGACGGAATAAACAAAGATATTTTACAAATATCTCAAAGGTTATGTGGTTAAATTGAACCATTATGGGTTATACGAACCAGGTTTCGATTTCTAAAAGATTATCATTCTTTTAAGTCTCACTTAAAGCCTGAAGTTGGAAATTTGGTATTACGCTTTATGATCAAAGTGCCTCAAAAAATACGTTAAGCAGTCTATCTTGATCATTATTATCATTAACATTTTAACATCTGATAGTGTGTGACAGATATGGACCTGCCAATACAAACAAACTTATTATAAAACATAATAAACAATCATAATGATAAATTACTTCAAGATAAAAATGCTTGTAGACAATTGGATCGGCTTTGATCTTCCTGCAAGTTATATGTAATGATAATAATATATTGGAAAGAGAAACTATTGTAAGGCATGATGATTCTAAAAGAGCAAATGTAAACTTAATTGCCAGTTTTTCTACACAAAACACAAATAAGTTACTAAAGTGTTTTTAAAACAAACGAATTCTGATTGTGATTTTGAACCACTTTAGTCAAATACGAATAATGAAAGCATAAAGCACAAAACACATAAGCACTTTCACGCAATCAGTCATGTGTCACATCAATACTCGTACAGAGATGACCGCTCTAATAACGAGCTAGTATTCTTGAGGCATTCGAAGTGTCGTAAAGACTTGTCAAAAGCTAATAGAGAGTGACAGGCAGGAATGCTACAAACGAGAAAATACGTCTCACCACTAATAGATATTAGTCGATCGATTACACATTCTATTTTCGAAATAGATACAAGTACTGGACTCGTTCGTTCAGTGGTCAGCTTATGTTAAGGCTGAGAATCACAAGGTTAGAATCCTGGGTTTGAATTCTGTATCGGGCTTTGAGATACTGAGCTGTACTTTAATCTTGAAAATTTTTAATTAAAAATTTTATGCCAGTATTGGGATGTTGATTGTGTTACACCCCCTTGCCTCGGAGAGCACGATATGACGTCGGTCCCACTCATTATAATTGTGGTAACATGTGATTATTGAATTTAACATTATCACCCTAACCGCCAACCCGCGTTGTTGCAGCATGGCGGGTCTAAGCTCCATCCCCTTTTCTATAGGGAGGCCTGGACTTGTAGTAGGGCGTTAAAACAGGTAGATAATGATGACGACACGTGGACTAAGACCTAAGATTGCTTGAATTTTAGAATCAGTAGTTGTAGTTTTGTAGCAGCATTGTTTTGATCCGACGTGAAAGGGACACAGTGTAGGAAGGAACTCCGATTCCAAATTCACTGATTATAAATCTAGACGCCTGAAAATATCTTATACGATTCTGACGATGACATAATGACTAACAACGCTTCCCAGGCAACACTAACACAAGCTGCACAGCGTCTCGCCGGTGAAGACGAGGTCCCCGATATTTGACCTCAGTGTGGGTTTTTAACTCATAATCTCAGGGTGCCCGGACTGATACACTCAAGCTAGAACACCCTTCCAGAACGGCTCTCGAGTCGATCCAAGTTTCAGAGGGTTCTTAGAGAGTCGTTTCTCCCATCTCTTCTGTTACTGCCTTTGGGCTTCATTAGGCGATGCTTTTGAAAAAGGGTAAGTAGAGAATGGTAGCAATTTTGTAGGAATTATACAAAATACATATAGGTCCTGCGAAGTGCGTTTCTACTAATTATAGGGGATGTTATATTACATAACGTAAGGTAGCCAATGGTACGTGTAAATTATTGCTTAATGGCTACGAGACTTAACTTGTGAAACAAGATAAACGGTATCTATACTAGGTTGTTTAATTCTATAACCCGAAGGTTGTTGTCATCCCACAGATCCAGAGATAAGCGGTAATGGTTGTAGGCAGTTAATTATCCCGGTAATGTGTAATCGTGAACATTACCGTTTTGAGGTAAAACGATAACCCGAGGTGATTATGGCCTTGTTCGGCTCATATTGGATATCGGGTTAAAGAGCATTTGCGTCGCGCTAGTTAACAACCGGGTTGCGGTGATATTGGTTTAGCTAACTGTACTTTACCAATAACGGGTCTATATTCTTAAAGTTAATAAGTTCAAGATACATATTGGTTAATTTCAAAGTCAATTTTTATTAAAATTTTTACAAGTAAGCCCTTGACTACAATCACACCTGATGGTAAGTGATGATGCAATCTAAGAAGGAAGCGGGCTAACTTATTAGGAGGAGGAGGAAAATTCACAACCCTTTCGGTTTCTACACGACATCGTACCGGAACGCTAAATCGCTTGGTGGCAACGTTTTTGTCGGTAGGGTGGTAACTAGCCACGGCCAAAGCCTTCCACCAGTCAAAAAACCGATGAAAAAAAATCGATTATAAATGGATAATCATTTATTTCAATTAGGCCTAAGCCTAAGTACAAGCTCTTTTGAAACGTCAGGTAATGTTATTAGATGATGACAATTAGTCGAAAACTTAAAACTAAAGTTATGAGCTTATGAACTTAGCCAGGCCAGATAGACCAAGGATGTCAAACGGGTTGTAGGGAGCCGCTGGATGCTGACGGCTCGAGGCTTTGGTGTTTAGAAGTCTTTTTATAATTGCTTATTTGTAGCAGTAGACATCCATGGGCTGATAATGATGATGATGATGATATTTAAAAAAAAACCCTTAAACACAAATTAAAAATGACGGGTTCGAGAGAGCTTTAACAAACATATTAAACATACATTATCTAATCTAAAAAAACCACTTCCAACATGTTTGGAATGAACAAAGAAACAAAACGTAACTTAAAACTCAAAGCTGTTCAGCTTATCTAAACATGATCGCTAATTGAATTTCTAGTCGCTGCAATTGCTTGTTTACTATCTAGCTAATTAAGAACGTTTACTGGACTCATAAATTAATTTAAATTGATGGATGAACTTCTGTAGGCGGTTGAATTAACGGGTTAAAATTGTTGAGCGTTATATAATAAATTATCTTCTTTTTAGGGTTCCGTCCCATTTTTTTTGACGCTTTTACGAATTGGGAATCGATGGATACCAGAATACCCACTACAAAGCGGAGCCATCTACGTCCTATTGGGATGCGAAAGAATCGCGAAAATAGGCACTTTCTTATCCCGACGCGTTCTTCATTGCACTCAGTGGTGTCTACAAGGGTGGTGCGTATATCAGCGCCTTCTATCACCCGTACTTCTTCTTCTTTTCTTTTCCTTTTGAGGTAGGTAGGGTTCCGTACCTACTTTAAAAGGAAAAAACAAAGGAAGGAAGGAACCCTTATAAGATCACTTGGTTGTCCATATGTCTGTCGGTCTGTCAAAACCCTTATGTCGGGAATGCGTGCAAGTATCAAGTTGAAACCATATATACAGGTTTACCGTCCCATGAAGTTGAAGAAGAAATCAATCTTCTGAGTTTACGTAAAAAGTTGACTTGGAACTATAAAATTTGTCAAGCAACATCATTATAGACCACAAATACAAGAAAACATCTCAATATTATACACGTGTAATGAAATTTTGAATAACAGTCTGTGATTTAGGAAAAACCTTGACAAAAACTGCGAAATTCGATTCCTGAACTATTTCTAATGATCGAACCCTCGGTGGGCGAGTCCAACTCGAACGTGTCCAGTTTTGTCAGTGTTCCAAAAAAAATTTGAATTCCACGCTTTTAGAGCAAGGTCAACGAGGCGCTACAAGAGTAAATGATCTTTTATCAGTTAGGGTCACTGAGCTCTTATCTTGCATGCGAATTATATAAGTTTTTTATATAGAAGCTATCTTGACTACGTCTGATGGTAGACAATGATGTAGCATATAGTGAAACGCACTTGACTAAAAGGTGACCATTTTTCTTGAAGATATTCATATTTTAGGTGACAGATTTGTCGTGGAACTATAAGATATTATATACATAGAGTATTTTCTTATATTTTCCTTGCCATAATAAATGAGAAATCATGTCCTCTGTCGTTAGTCACATAGCAACTAAAATTTTGTGGCAACCTTTCGTCAAACACTGTTAAACATTTTATAAGCGAACTGTAAGGGTCTCTAATAACGGGTTACCATGAATCTATGAATCGGTAGACATGATTTCTCATGATATGAAATTATCAAATAATAATTTTAATGTCGAAGAATACTACTGGTACTACTTGGTAGGTACTTAAGCTTACTTATCCTAATCACGCCCTCGTTAAATGGTGGCAAGAATACTGGCTGCATTTCCGCGGACAGCCAGGCTTCAAGCCAAGCAGGCAAGAAATGAGCCAGCCCTTCAGTCACCAGTCGAAACACCTGTGAAATGGTTCGCAGAATTTTTTTGGCACTGCGACTCCACGCCCGAGGGTCTCCACGGCAAAAGGAACAAATATGTAACTCTCAGTCAGAAACACACACCACTTACTGGTTCCAGCTTTTTCTGCTTGGCTCTCGGTCTGGATTCTGTCAAAAAATTTGGTTTTATACTTGGACTATTGAGGATCTGGACCCTTGAAACCTACTTACTTCCAGAGCCACAATGGTCCAAGCTCCATTATCGGCTACCATACATACCTACCTAGCGCGCGCCGCACAACTATATTTCCTCGCGAAAGATGAAGGGGAGTTTACGAAGCTGACTATCAACCTTCGCTAATCGGAGACGCACTCAAAGAAGAACAAGTACTTACTTACAGTAGGAGCATGGGCTGACTTTAAGCCTTCACAAAAAGAGGTCAGTCTCACTACCGCAGGCTCTGATCCACTACAATGACACTACTATCTTTTTATCTATTATTTTATATATACATTTTGCATACCTACCTTATTAAGTATAATTTTATAAGGCAAACACGAAAATTTAAATTTAAAACCCCTATTTTATAATGTAAGGAGAACGAATATTAGCAATTCAGATTGGCATTTAGCACCTCAACTCCGAAATTACTTTTAAAGACATTGACAAATCGTCTGTCCGTCTGTCATCGCACTATCGTCGAAATTAAATTCCCTCGAGTCCTAATGCCGATCACGTTCCTTAACGCTTAATGGTTACACTTTATATTTACATAAATATAATTAATTTTCAGACCTGCCTTAAATACCGTTTGCCCTTTCGCTGTAAGGAATACGTAATCGTCTTTTAAATTTTGTAATTTATTAATGTTAACTTACTGTAGATATTTACGCTTTAACGCTATATTAATTTCGAATGTTTGTCTACTACATTATAATCCATTAAACCTTCTAGCGTAAACCAAAAGCATACTACATTTTTTAAATAAGTAGTACGTTTAGTAATAATATTAATAATATAATAATTTTAGAGCCATGATAGCCCAGTCGATATGACCTCTGATTCCGGAGGGTGTGGGTTTGAATCCGGTCTGGGGCATGCTGCATGCACCTCCAAATTTTCAGTTTTTTGCATTTTAAGAAATTAAGTATCACGTGTCTCAAACGGTGAAGGAAAACATCGTGAGGAAACCTGCATACCAGTGAATTTCCTTAATTCTCTGCGTGTGTGAAGTCTGCCAATCCGCATTGGGCCAGCGTGGTGGACTATTGGCCTAACCCCTCTCATTCTGAGTGGATACCTGAGCTCAACAGTGAGCCGATTATGAGTTGATAATGATGATGACAATGAATATGTTAAGTAGTATTAAAGGGGCAGGATTAATCACCGCGAGGTGGTGGATCGATCTTCGCTCGCTGCTTTATTGTCGTTCCTACTCCTAACACAGTATTTTCCGACTACTTGAAGGGGAATAGGAATATTAGTAAAATTTTAAAGATACGGCTAGCTCTTTTTAAATAAAAAAAAGAAAATAAATGATAAACGGATCAACAAGTTAGCCCACCTGATTTTAAGTAGAAGACCATTGCCTATAAATTGAGCGATAGCTCGTAGCAATGCAAGTAACATGTCCGTCAGAGTCCGGCCCTGAATCCATCAACCAGAGAAGTATGTAGGAAATCTTGAAGCTTATAATAAAACATTGGCAACCATACTCTTTTAACAGTAATTATTCGCGAAAAGTTGTCAAATTATCAGTGTTTTATAGGATATATTTTGGGGAGTGTGCTCTGGACTATTCTATTCGACGTCATACCACCATCGCACCGCAAGACATCGGTTTTCATCCCTATGTTGTAGATGTCCCTAGGACCCGCACAAAACGCATCTTCTTTTCTTATACGCACGGCTACGGTTTGAAATCCCAAGTCTGTGTTTCCTGAATCTTATAACTTGGGTATCTTCAAAACAAGAGTGAATAGGCACCTTCTAGGCAAGCGTGTCCCCATCTTAGGCTGTATCTACACTTACCATCAGGTTAGATCATGGTCAAACGCGAGCCTATTTGCATAAAAAAAAACGTTACATTATGGGTATAATAAAGAATAGGTTTAAAATCAAACAATTTAAATTGTACATTTAAACTAGCATCGCATTTGAATTTCAAAAAGGTAACTTTACATAATTCCACATAATTGCAATACTGGCACCAACATAATTAATAAATAACTGTGAAACAATAAATTCATGGATCGACAGTTAATTCGGTCAATTGAACCCAAAGTTTCCTGCAGTTTGTCACGATTATCGCCGCTAAATAATTAGCAGGGCTCATAAATCAGGCATTCTATGTCATCCGTTATCGAAGTCAGTGGTCACTGGTCAATAACTACACATTAGCGGGTATATTTTGACGATTTCTCTTACGCAGTATTGCAACTGTATTCGTTAACTTTGGTAGTGTGTTTTCGTAAATAAAATCAAGAAAAGCTTGGTGTTTGAGATTAAGAGACATCATGCAGCTCTATTGTATGTCATATTTTTTTTTGCTGGGCCAATTTGGATTAGATGGCCTGATAGTGGAAAACCATCTCTTAAAAACTGGGTAACATTTCGCAGGCTATGCAATGAACTCTTACGTCTTACAAAGTGCCCAGAATCCATCTGAGACGTAGGTGATAACTGATACGCCTCATTGTCTGTATTTTCTTTAAGACACCGAGTTGCACACACGCGAATGTTATTATATATGCTAGAGATTAGAGCAATATAGTAGGTAAGCCTTTTTGATCAAGCTTCTGAAGAGCTTTACCTGACTAAATACTTTATCGCCATTCTAACTAGCGCCATGCTGCAAGCTGCTTATCAGATATAATAAGCAAGAAATTATTAGGATCAGTTCAGGGTTAAGACATATTACTAGCCTAAGCCCCAAGTTTCTTCAAACATAAAGAAAGACACCTTATAAAAAAGAAAGAAATAAAGAAAAGAAAAAGGGCTTCATGGAAGATCAGCGTGGTGATCAGCATTATGCTGAGTGGAGACCATTTTAGGATGACATTATGCTATTGGCAACCTATTATATCTCTTTCTTTTGTGTGTTATGGCGTCGAAAGAAAGAAAAGCTTCTCTTTCTTTCTTTCTAGACGCCTTATAACAGTGTTTTATTTATTCATCAAAACAGCATTAAGTTTCCGTTTCGGTCGTTACTTATACAGCGTGTTCAATTGGTAGGTACATTATGCTTTCCACAAAAAACAGAGGCACTGGTCCGCTGATGCGTCCATGGCTCGATTTACATAAAAGTAGAATAATTAATTGCAACTTTGAAGACAAAAGAACGCCGGCTCCGCTATTCATGTAAATTTGGCCTAGAACAACTATTTCTTAATATAGAATCCTTGTTACTTTTCCATTAAATACAGCTGTCATTAGTTAATGTTTTACATTTTTACTCATATTGTAAGAGAATCCCTTCTTGGCTCTTCTAGTGTTGCAGTTTTTTTTTATTCTTTACAAGTTAGCCCTTGACTATAATCTCACCTGATGGTAAATGATGATGCAATCTAAGATGGAAGCGGGCTAACTTGTTAGGAGGAGGATGAAAATCCACGCCCCTTTCGGTTTCTACACGACACCGTACCGGAACGCTTAACCGCTTGGCGGTACGTCTTTGGCGGTAGGGTGGTAACTAGCCACGGCTGAAGCCTCCCACCAGCCAGACCTGGATCTATTAAGAAAACCTCAATAGGCCCAGCCGGGGATCGAACCCAGGACCTCCGTCATGTAAATCCACCGCGCATACCACGGAGGCCGTAAAAATAATAGTGGTATTCACTAAACATAAGCCGCTTGATCGTTTGACTTTCAATTATATATTTGAATACAAATAACCTTGAAACATAAAGGATTTCACCCTTTTCATCCCCTTATAGGTTAAACTTTTAAGTAAGTTACCTTAGTGCTAATATGTAAAGGAAATCCGTATCCATATTACCTGCTTATTATCATCATCATCATTGTCAACCCACATTCAGATAACTATTGAGCACGAGTCTCCTCTGAGAATGAGAGGGGTTAGGCCTTAGTCCAATACGCTGACCCAATGCGGATTGGCAGTCTTCACACACGTAGAGAATTTAGTAAATTCTCAGGTATGCAGGTTTCCTCACGATGTTTTTCCGTTTCCGTTTGATTCGAAGAAATTAAATACTACTTGTGTCAACAAGTGATATTTAATTTCTTAAAATGTACATAACTGAAAAGTTGGAGGTGCTTGAATTTGAACCTACGCCCTCCGAATAGACCCAACTCTTTCTTTAAATGTACATGAGTCAGTCAGTAATCTTTTTATATATAGATAATGTGATAAAGATTGCATTGATAGTGATGCAACGCAAGTCAATGACTCCACAGTAAAAGACGGCGTCGACGAGTGACTTACGGCGCAGCTTGCGGTGGTGACAAAAACACTAATTACAAAGTAACTAATTTGGAATGCAGTCAAGATACACTGAAGACCTCTTCTGTCTTGGACAAAAATCAAAATATAATCTATACCTATACTTATATACGTTATCAACCCATATACGGCTCACTGCTGAGCTCGAGTCTCCTCTCAGAATGAGAGGGGTATACTTATATATAAAGCTGAAAAATTTGTTTGTTTGCACGCGCTAATCTCAGGAACTACTGGTCCGATTA
This sequence comes from Bicyclus anynana, assembly GCF_947172395.1. Classification (NCBI taxonomy): domain Eukaryota; kingdom Metazoa; phylum Arthropoda; class Insecta; order Lepidoptera; family Nymphalidae; genus Bicyclus; species Bicyclus anynana. The sequence continues at coordinate 6,388,327 of NC_069097.1, read as the reverse complement.
AAAAAATTCTTTTAATGTTAGAGAGCCCATTTATTGAGGAAGGCTATAGACTCTCTACTCGTATTTCTACAGAAACGGAAACCACGCGGGTGAAACCGCGGGGCGTCTACTAGTAATAAAATTAACAAGACGGCCCAAGAACGAGTCGACCGCACCGGAGAGTGCGCTCAGGAACTTTTCGATCTAGTTCCTGTGAGGGTATTTGATAAAATAAATATGTGATGTAAAATGTCAGTTGAAATAAAGTTAGTACAAGCTTAACGCTGGTTTCATTGTGCACGACCTTACATGGCGCAGCCGGAAAATTAAATTATTATTATGTATATTAATAATTTGTGAAAAGTACTCGTATAATGGAAAGTGTCCTGACACCGCCGTCCGCGTTTTATTTTGATAAGAATGCTTCTGATGCTGGGAGTATACATGAAAAATGGATTAAGTGGAAGAGAAGTTATGAAATATACAGCAAAGCGTGTGAAATAAGTAATAAGTCTGTGGAGATTCAAGCGAACATATTATTGCATGTTGTGGGTGAACAGTGTCGAGAAGTGTTAGATCGATGGCCTGAGAAATGTACGACTGTCGAATATATATGGAAAAAGTTAGATGAACAGTTTCAAACAAAGAAAAATTTGACGGTCGAACGTCACAAGTTTTTTATTCGAGATCAACGTGATAACGAATCAATTGAGCAGTATGTGTTCGAGTTAAGTAAACTAGCTCAAAATTGTGAGTTTCGAGATTTGCAAGAGGAATTAATTAAAGATAGACTGGTGTGTGGCGTGACGAGTGCCGCCATTCGGGAACGTTTGCTCAGAGAGGATGATTTGACGCTTAAGAAAGCCTTGGATATTTGCCGCGCAGCTGTTGCATCTCGCACCTATTCGGAGAATATAAAGCCTGAAAGAGAAGAAACTTATCATACTCATCAAATAAAGCAGACGCAGAATGATGTTTTACAAATAAGATCGAAAATGACGTCATCGCGAGGCCGAACACGAAGCGAGGTACGTGACGCGGCGGAGCATCGGCGGAGCGAGGACCGCGGCGCGGGGTCGCGGGGCCCGCGCGCTGCTGTGCTGCCGCCGCGCGCGCGCCCCCTGGCGGCCGGCGCTAGCCAGCGACGCGCCGCGCCGGGCGCGACCAAACTGTGCGGTTACTGTGGTTGTGTTCATAAAAAGTTTGAATGTCCGGCGTACGGACAGAAGTGTAATCGGTGCTTTCGAAAAAATCATTTTTCTCGCGTATGTGGAGTGAATTATATTGAGAACTCGGATGATGAGGTAATCTATGCGTTAAATCAAAATAGTGATTGGAATATTAATTTAAATATTTGTGGTAATTGGATTAAATTTAAGCTAGACACAGGAGCTGATGTTAATGTCCTACCATTAAGATTTTTGTCAAAATTAAAAGTCAGTCAGGATTGTTTACTAAAAACAAATACAAGATTAAATGGATACTCTGGTGCAAGCATAATTGTCGTAGGTAAAATTTATTTAAGTGTGTTTTATAAAGGAAAAAATTACATGCTCGAATTTAAGATAGCTGATGTTCAATCGGTGCCGATATTGGGACGTTATGCTTGTACAGAGTTGGATGTAGTGAGGCGTGTCATGTCTATTCAGAGTTTTAATAATTTACCGGATTGTGTATCAATGTATGATGACGTATTTCATGGGATAGGGTGTTTACCGGGACATTATAAAATTCATTTAAAGGATGATGCTATTCCTGTAGTACATGCACCTCGAAAGCTTCCCTTTGCTATAAAAGAGGATGTAAGAAAAAAGTTAAATGAAATGGTAGGCCAAGGAATTATTGCTAAGGTAGAAGGCCCGTCAGACTGGGTCAGCAGCATGACGGTAGTTAAAAAACCTAACGGTGATCTGCGTATATGTTTAGATCCTAAGGAATTAAATTTGGCAATTAAACGGGAACACTTTAGATTGCCGACATTGGATGAAATTTTATCGAAACTTTCTGGAGCTAAATACTTTAGCACGCTGGATGCATCGTCGGGGTTCTGGAATATTTGTCTAGACGACAAAAGCAGTTCTTACTGTACATTCAATACATGTTTTGGTAGGTATAAATTCTTACGTCTTCCTTACGGGATTTGCTCGGCGTCAGAAGTATTTCATAAAAAAATGATTGAAAATTTTGATGATATACAGGGTGTTTGTATGTATATTGATGATTTGTTGATATATGGAAGTGATAAAAATGAGCACGATGAAAGGTTAAGACAAGTGTTAGAAAGATGTAGAAAAATTAATTTAAAATTAAATGCTAAGAAATGTAAATTTGGTTTAGAAGAAATAAAATATTTAGGACATAGAATTACAAAAAATGGACTTTATCCTGATGACAGTCATATAACAGCTATAACTAAAATGCCAGTACCCAAAGATAAAAAAGATGTGGAACGATTTTTGGGTTTAGTAAATTATATAGGTGGTTTTATACCTAATTTATCAGACCGTGTTTTTCCTTTGCGAGAATTATTGAAAAAAGAAATTGAGTGGCATTGGAATGAAAGGCATGATAAATGTTTTCAGGATGTTAAACAATGTCTATCTAGACGTCCTGTTTTACAATACTTTGATGTAAATAAACCAATAATTTTATCCGTAGACGCAAGTAAATCTGGGCTAGGAGCTTGTTTAATGCAAAATAACTTACCAGTATGTTATGCTTCCAAAGCGCTAACTAAGGCTGAGCAGAGGTATGCACAAATTGAGAAAGAGTTGTATGCATGTGTATTTGCGTGTGAGAAATTTTATGCATATATTTATGGAAAAACTGACGTAATTATTGAAAGCGACCATAAACCGTTGATAAGTATTATTAAAAAACCAATTACAGATGCCCCGGGTCGGTTGCAAAGAATGTTGTTACGATTACAACGTTATACATTTAAATTAATCTACAAGCCAGGCAAGCATCTGTACATCGCTGATACACTATCGCGTGCATATGAACCAGCGTCGGCCCTTCACGTGAGTCAGGACAGCCTACATGATGAGGTGTGTGCAGTGTCGCGCGAAGCGGCGTCTGCACTCACTGAATACTTTGATAATGCGCAGTTTGCGGCACTTCAGAAAAGTACGGAGAATGACATTGAATTACAACAATTAATAAAATGTATTAATAAAGGTTGGCCAGTAGAAAAGAGTGAGTTAGTAGATATAGTAAAACCATATTGGAATTATAAAGAGAGTTTGTCAGTCGCTTATGGTCTGATTTGGAAAAATGATAGGGTAGTAGTACCAAAAACTTTACGTAAGGAAATGTTAGGAAGAGTGCACATTGGACATATGGGTCTGGAAAAAACTAAACTGAGAGCTAGGGAGACAATATTTTGGCCAGGTATAAATAATGATATAAGTAACGTAATAAATAGTTGTGATGTTTGTCTAACGCACAAGAAAGTTAATCAAAAAGAGAAATTGCAGCCTCATGAAATTCCGGATAGACCTTGGGTTAAAGTAGGCATTGATTTGTTTCAAATAAAAGGCGTAAACTATTTAATTATAGTAGATTACTATAGTAAATTTTTTGAAATAGTTGAATTACATGTTACTGATTCTAATTATATTATTAATTGCTTAAAAAATATTTTTTGTCACCAAGGAATTCCAGTTGTGGTATTTTCTGATTGTGGTCCACAGTTCACTTCAACTTGTTTTAAGGAGTTTGTTAGGGAGTGGGAGTTTAAACATGTCACTTCATCACCTCATTATCCACAATCTAATGGACAAGTTGAGCGTACTATTCAGACGGTAAAGAATATAATGATTAAGACTAAAGAAAAGGGGTGTGACTATCGCTTGGCTATATTAGAATATTTAAATACACCAATATCAAAAGAATTACCTTCACCTGCAGAGTTATTACAAAGTAGAAAACTGAGAAGTATTTTGCCTACATCAAATAATATGTTAAAGCCAAAAGTTCATCATAATGTTAGGGAACAACTATTAAATAGACAGGCTGAGCAAAAGTTTTACTATGATCGTAATGCCAAAAACTTGAAAGAATTATTGAAAGGGCAAAAAGTAAGGATATATGATTTGTGTTTAAAAAAATGGATACCAGGAACAATAAGCGCTGTTCTAGGTAATAGGTCATATGAGGTGACAACCATCAACAGAAGGAAATTAGTTCGTAACAGGCGTCACATTATAGTAGACACATCTACAGAAAGACAAGACACGTCTCGCTATGGGTTTGAGTATGATGACATAAACTGTAACATAAATGTACAAACAGAAACTCAAAATACAAATAAAAATACACTTTATAACCATATTTCTCGTTCTGGCAGGATAGTCAGGCGTCCGGTTAGATGGGGTTTTGAAGACCAGCTTACTTAGCGACTGACCTGGGACTTCTTTGTTTTTTTTAATATACATATATAATTGTTTAAATTTTTTTTATCTCACTTTTCAGTAAATAATGTGTGACGTGTGATGCATGTTTGTCTTTTCTTATAATTTTGTGTTGATTTTAAATATATGTTTTTTTTCTTTATAATTTTGAAAAGGGGGAAATGTTCATTAATTATATTTTTATTTTTTTATGGGGAAAGATGTGAGGGTATTTGATAAAATAAATATGTGATGTAAAATGTCAGTTGAAATAAAGTTAGTACAAGCTTAACGCTGGTTTCATTGTGCACGACCTTACAGTTCCCTCTTCACCTTTTTACCATAGGCATCGCAGAGGTCTGCATCCATACGTAGTTGATGTCCCCTGGACTCGTACGAAGCGTTTCGGTTCTTCGTTTCTGATCCGCACTGCGAAATTATGGAATGCCCTTCCAGCTTCCGTTTTCCCTACCACCTACAACATGGGTATATTCAAGTCAAGAGTGAATGGGCATTTTCTAGGCAAGCGCGTTCTACCTTAGGCTGCATCATCGCTTACTGTCAAGCTTGATTGCTGCCAAACGCTAGCCTATATAATGTAAAAAAAAAAGATGAACAAACTCAACCGCGAATTTCTAAGGAATTAAAACAGTGGCGCTACTGCACAACTGTTTCAATTCTATATAAATTCGCATTTACGTTAACGCGATAGTAACAGTTGATAGTATGAAAATATTGAAAACTCCCACTAGGCACACGGATCGTAAATGAAAGTATAAACTTCAAATAGACTTTATCTCTTGATTACTGAGATTATTGTTTTTATAATAACTTGACTTTCGATAGTTGTCTCTATCAGACAGTACAGATTTAGGAAATCTTACCTTTACTCTATAAACTTTCACAAACCTGAAGCATTTTCTTGATTACAAAATCAATAAACATAATAAAACTATTCAACAATACTATTTTGCATAATTGGTAAGAATGGAACTTCTGTTGAATAGCGTTGAGATGTTATTACCTCTATAAGAATAAATAAATCTCATACTTGTATCATTTAATTAATTAGCCAATGCAGCTTAAAATCATGAGGTCCTGCGTTCCAGTCTAAAGTCAGGTTGTGACATTTCAACCGATAACCGCTTGACACTATTGATATTAAACTGATATCTAATGCCCCGTGTTTCATTAAACAGCACCATTTGTCCTGTTTAAACATAATAATGATCCAAATCCCAAAAAATATAGAAAAAACAAAATACGCTTTGAACCTTAATATGATGAAAATTGCATTTAACGAATTAATTATTGTATAAAACATCACAGTGAAGAACTATCCAGCAATTCCAATTATTTTTATAGAAAGGATGTTGGATACCGTGCGGAGTTAAGAGGTAATAACATCTCACTGTTCAATATGAATAGTGAATTTGACACGGCGCTCAAATTGCCCATAAACCCGCTTTAACTGTCTCCGTAAAGTCTATTTCATCAAACGGACCACCCATTATGCAATTTCAAAGAAATGCACTTACAAACTCTATGTACGAACGGGCTTGATCTTTTGAAATTGTTGGCAAGATGCTGCTTGAAGCTAAAAGTATTGCCATCTACTATGCCTAATTTAGCTTTAATATTATCACACTTACACCCTGACTTATTTATTCCGATTGTACCTACTACTACAAGACGTTTTTAAGCATAATGAGTACTTCGAGCACTAAGATTACACCGAAGCTATAAAAGTTGTTAGTGATAGCTTTTTTATTGTAATTCCAATAAGATTTTCAAAAAGAATATCAACTCTATCTTATTCATTCAAACTTACACTAACTTTTTCAAAAATACTTGTTTCATAGTAAGTTGTCACAGACACAGCTATAGTTGTAGAAACAATATTAATATTCGTCATCGTTCGTCATCAACCCATATTCGGCTCACTGCTGAGCTCGAGTCTCCTCTCAGAATAGGAGGGGTTAGGCCTATAGTCCACCACGCTGGCCCAATGCGGATTGGCAGACTTCACACACGCAGAGAATTAAGATAATTCTCTGGTATGCAGGTTTCCTCACGATGTTTTCCTTCACCGATTGAGACACGTGATATTTAATTTCTTAAAATGCACACAACTGAAAAGTTGGAGGTGCATGCCCCGATCCGGATTCGAACCCACACCCTCCGGCATCGGAGGCAGAGGTCATATCCACTGGGCTATCACAGCTCTTATATTGTAATCTAATATTAATATACACCATTATTAATTCTTGCGACACTGACTGTTTCGAAAATACTAGTGACCTATTCATAAATAAAATGGGACTATTGATTTTATTATTGCTGGGCCATAATTGTTAGTAGGATTTACAGCTACATTTATAGCCCGTCTATAAGAACTTGACGAAAGTAAACAAAACAAAATGAGAGGCGATCCGTTCCGTATATTATTAGGGTGTGTCCACATTCTATCCGCTCGATCGGAGAATCAATTGCTCTGAACTATTTGTGTTACCCATTGGAAGATACATTGCATCTTTGTTTGTAAAATTAAAATACAATACATTGTATTGTGGCATATTGTATTGGACAGAGATGTTAATACTTTCTTTTTATGTTTTTATCTCGCTATATATATTTTAATTCGCTGGATGCAGGTGGCTCAGAATTTTGGTGTTTGGAAGTCCCTAAAAAAGGCCTAAAGATGATGATGATGATGATGAATATTACGAGTATAAAGCTAAAAAGTCTGTTTGTTTCATTGAACGCGCTAATCTCAGGAACTACTGGTCCGATTTGAAAAATTTTGTCAGTGTTAGATAGTCCATTTATTGAGGAAGGTTATAGGCTATATATTATTCCCGTATTCCTACGGTAACAGGAACCACGCGAGTCAAACCGCGTGGCGTCAGCTAGTAATATTATAAAGCTGAAGAGTTTGTTTGATTGAACGCGCTAATCTCAGGAACTACTGGTCCGATTTGAAAAATTCTTTCAGTGTTAGATAGTGCATTTATTGAGGAAGGTTATAGGCTATATATTATTTCCGTATTCTTACGGTAACAGGAACCACGCGAGTCAGCTAGTAATATTATAAAGCTGAAGAGTTTGTTTGTTTGTTTGATTGATTGAATTGGTCGATTTGTCTTGTGAAGAAAAATCGCCGCCGAAACAGATATATCGCTTTCTCTTTCGTCCAAATGCAACATACTGTTGGTTGATTTGTCTTCAGGAGATAAGGTTGTCGGTCGCGTGTTAAGCCTACAGATAATAGCCAACATACGTCTAAACGCCCACATCTCTAACGATTCTAAACGTAATTTTATTATAATTGTAATTTATATTATAATTTGGTTAAAATATTTGCATGATTTCCCCACCAAATATGTAAAAACAATTAAACCTACTTATATTTTAATACCTACTTAATGAGCACTTGATTCTATTCTATATATAAAAATAAGTCGGGTTTTCCTTCCTGACGCTATAACTCCAGAACGCACGAACCGATTTCCACGGTTTTGCATTCGTTGGAAAGGTCTCGGGCTCCGTGAGGTTTATAGCAAAGAAAATTAGGGGTAGGGTAGGGGTAGGATAGGGGTAGGGTAGGGGTAGGGTAGGGGTAGGGTAGGGGTAGGGTAGGGGTAGGGTAGGGGTAGGGTAGGGGTAGGGTAGGGGTAGGGTAGGGGTAGGGTAGGGGTAGGGTAGGGGTAGGGTAGGGGTAGGGTAGGGGTAGGGTAGGGGTAGGGTAGGGGTAGGGTAGGGGTAGGGTAGGGGTAGGGTAGGGGTAGGGTAGGGGTAGGGTAGGGGTAGGGTAGGGGTAGGGTAGGGGTAGGGTAGGGGTAGGGTAGGGGTAGGGTAGGGGTAGGGTAGGGGTAGGGTAGGGGTAGGGTAGGGGTAGGGTAGGGGTAGGGTAGGGGTAGGGTAGGGGTAGGGTAGGGGTAGGGTAGGGGTAGGGTAGGGGTAGGGTAGGGGTAGGGTAGGGGTAGGGTAGGGGTAGGGTAGGGGTAGGGTAGGGGTAGGGTAGGGGTAGGGTAGGGGTAGGGTAGGGGTAGGGTAGGGGTAGGGTAGGGGTAGGGTAGGGGTAGGGTAGGGGTAGGGTAGGGGTAGGGTAGGGGTAGGGTAGGGGTAGGGTAGGGGTAGGGTAGGGGTAGGGTAGGGGTAGGGTAGGGGTAGGGTAGGGGTAGGGTAGGGGTAGGGTAGGGGTAGGGTAGGGGTAGGGTAGGGGTAGGGTAGGGGTAGGGTAGGGGTAGGGTAGGGGTAGGGTAGGGGTAGGGTAGGGGTAGGGTACAGATTATTAGTTTAGACAAAATATCATCTACAAACAAAATAAATAGATGGACATCCACTATAGAGATAAAAATACATTAAACTACTCTGTTACAAAATACCTTTTGTATAAGTCGGATATCACGTGATATATCAAACCAATAATTGCTAGAGAAACGATGCAATCTTTATTCTATTGTTTGACAATCTTCCTGCATTTCTTTGACAAGTTACTGATAGGCATTTGTCAATGTTCAGTTAGCGGTAATCTTGACATTTGCATGTTGTCTGGTTAATCTAAAACTTCGTTGTCTTTGTGGTCTTCAGATTAATAAACGTGACATTGCGGTCACGTTATTGTATAGTTTGTAATTGCGGTCATAGATTATACTATTGTATCTTGTGTATTAATTTATACCGAAATTGTGGGCATTAATGTAGATTTAGGCACCTAATTCTATACCGGACCGTCATTACTAAACGTTATTTCTAAAATAATTACCGTTTATTTACGCTTTATCAATGACGTTTAATGCTACTTAGCACATCAAAATTGATCGATAGTTAAGGCGCAATAAACTAACTCACATTAGCATTTAGAATATTCCTTAGAATTAGTGAAACTTTGATCCTTTTTATCTTTTGCATTCTATATCAATCAGACAATAATGCAAATATGGCAGTATTAACTGCATATCATAATTATCACTATGAGTTGAGTATAAGATTATGGCTTCCGAAAATCAAAAGAACAAGGTCTAAAGATCCTAAAAAAAAACGATTGTCTGTAAAGACGGTTTACTGACGATAGTTGAACGTGACAACGTCAGAAAATACGGATGGAATGGTAAACTTTTCAAAAAAAAAATTTAATTAACGTATTTAAAATAATAAATAAATAAAATACTGTTCGTTTTTCTAAAATAATATTTAGTAATCTTTATAGACTAGAATATATTTTATTTCTTGTAATAAAAGTCGGGAACCCTAGAGCGAGGGAACGACGCATGACGTCATCTTTTTTTGAGTGTGCAGGCTCCATCGAATTATAAGACGTTGTTACGTCAATAAGACACGACATTTTAGGACTTAGAAATAATAGAACACGTAGATTAAGACTTGTTTACAGCTTATTATCTCTCATTACAAAGTGAAATCCTTATTTGACTGGTCTAAGTATTACGCTAAATTCTACCAGGCTTAGATGAAATTGTATACGCATTCTGATACTTTATCAAATTCTTATCGTATGTCAAACTAAAAGAAGATATGCAACGTAGCGTTGATAGATGGGAAATCGTGTTAAAACTCCAATAAAATCCTTTTGATCTCTCTCAAGTTTGTTTTTGTAGTGTCTCGTTGAAAAAGTGGAGGATTGTTTGAAAACTGAGTGCACGGATACATGGTGAGTGTGTGTCTATCTTTACGTCGTTACTGATCTATTTTAGAGCAATAGCTCAAAGTTATTTTTGGATAATCGAGCTTTAGACATCTTATATCCGGGATGTTTGATAGCAGGGCATATTATGTATTGAGCATGTTTAAGAATTGAGAATTTATAGCATAATAATATTTTAAGAAATTATTAGTATATTTTTTTTACCATCACACTTGATGATAAATGACGATGTAGTCTAAGATAAAAGCGGACATCGTACCAGCAGGGTAACTCGGTGTACCATTCAAGTAATCAGTTACTACATCGTTTTTCATCGTATTTTCGTTTTTGCAATCATCTAACATTGTGTTTTCAACGAAATGACACAAAAATCGTCATTTTACGTAAAGTAACATTAGTCTTGTAGAGGTACAAGCAGGTAGTGTCGTTATTTATCAAAAAATTTATATTTACGTTATTTTGTTGAAATATTTGTGTTAGACGATTGTTAAAACAAAACATCATTGTTGCTTGATGTAAAATGGCATAGTCAAGGTAATTTCGTAGAAATAACTATATTAGATGATCACAAAAACGAAAATACGACGAAAATCGATGTAGTGACTCTTTGTTTGAATAGTACACTGAGATACATAATAAGGTTGCACAACGCTAAATCCCTTGGCAATAGGTACATCTTTGCCTGTAGGGTGGTAACAGTTAGTTACCACCCTACAGGCAAAGGATGTGGTCATAACTTATTCACATTTGACGGCCTCCGTGGCGCAGTGGTATGCGCGGTGGATTTACAAGATGGAGGTCCTGGGTTCGATCCCCGACTGAGCAGAATGAGATTTTCTTAATTTGTACAGGTCTGGCTGGTAGGAGGCTTCGGCCGTGGCTAGTTACCACCCTACCGGCAAAGACATACCGCCAAGCGATTTAGCGTTCCGGTACGATGCCGTGTAGAAAGCGAAAAGGGTGCGGATTTTCATCCTCCTCCTAACAAGTTAGCCCGCTTCCATCTTAGACTGCATCATCGCTTACCATCAGGTGAGATTGTAGTCAAGGGCTAACTTGTAAAGAATTAAAAAAAAAATACTATGTGGTCTTTTGGGATGTTAGTTACACACGTCACAGTAAACTCTACAAGTAGGTAGATACTACTATGTTTAACTTATTTGGAAAAATACGGCTTAATAAAACAACACGAGCCGTAGCTAGGTGGCCGTATTGATACATTCCACAGCTGTCAAGTAGAGTAATATGAAACCATATATCTTTCAGAGAGGCAATTAAGGTAACCTTTGCAAAATACATGTTACTGTAAATTGCATGAGCTTCGGTGTGAGGTCGACAGAAACCATTCCCCGGATGTAGCAAATACTACAAATATATGAATCGGATGGCTATTTTAGAGAGACACGTAATACGTTACTCTCTCAACATTATCTGCTTATCCCACATATGTGGGGTCAACACCATATGTCATCTTTTCCATTCACTTATGTCAAATGTCAACTTATCACATAACTTATTTTACATGTAGCCTTTTTCATACACTTCAACGATCACTTTGGTCTTCTGCTCCTCTTGTGACCTTCCTCTTAAAGTTTTAACGTTCTACTTGTAATGTGACTTTCATAGATCTGCATCACATGCCAATCTATCACACACACACACCCATAAACTACAGTATTATGGCGCGAACTTTGGATGAAAAAGTAATTCTTCTGTTTTACAAAGAACGATGACACATCATCATGGCATGACATGGCAACTTCGTTGTTCATCATCATCATCATATCAGCCGATGGACGTCCACTGCAGGACATAGCCTTTTGTAGGGACTTCCAAACATCATGATCCTGAGCCGCCTGCATTCAGCGAATTTTGCGACTCGCTTGATGTCGTCAGTCCACCTGGTGGGGGGTTGGCCAACACTGCGCTTTGTAGTTCGGGGTCATCATTCCAGCACTTTGGGACCACAACGTCCATCGGCCCCGCCGCCCGCCCCGCCCATTGCCACTTCAGCTGCGCTGCCAACCCGCATACCTAGCGTGGTCAGTACTGGGCAAAACTTTGAGATGCACCATGGTCGAATCAAAAATGAGGATATCCGCTAAAGAACTTCGTTGTTGGTGACGAAAAAGTACATTTTAATATAACACAACGTTCAAATTCAAATAAGACGTGATATAAGCGAAAAGTTCGTCGACGAAAGTAAAATACCGGAATCGCAACCCAGATAACATAATAATTGACTCAAGTGTTTTTCAAAGTTTTGTAGTATTTGTATATAGAAAGCACACGTTATGTTTCTATCGGCGCCTCTGGTAGGTGGTCTGTTCTGGCAAATAATTTCCAAAGTTTTATTTACAAATACTTCTCCAATATTTTTTTTAAATATTCAAATAGGTCACATGGTCAATAGGTAGACAATTGTCACAACAGCTAGGTAAAATAACTTCCAAAACAAAATATAGGTAGGTATATTAAGTATTAGCACAATATCAAGTTATTTCATACAAGTTAATATTTATTACGAACAAGTATTCAAAACATTCCTTTCACGACAAGATGTACAAACATTATATTTTTAATCTTTTTTATTGAATCTCGCGAGCAGCGGGAATCTCAATATACCCGACATTGATATACAAAAATCCCAGATACACGTAAGTAGAAACAAACGAGCACTTAAGTTCACACTGATTTTATTTGTTACAAATATTTCTCAATATTTTATTTTATTTTATTCAATACTTAAGATTTAGATTAGTAGATTTTATTATCTAGTCTTTATTTAGAACTCTGAAAGTTTATAACTTTATACACTACCAATATGGATAATTAATCACGTGATATTTTACTACTCAATTCGGATTCGAATAGCATTTTCTTTTATCCTAATATATTTGTATCTTACATAGGGATAGAAAACTAATTTTATGTACAAAATCTACACAGACGTGAGCGTAACTGCAGAAAAAGCACGTAAACCCAAGCCTAAAAATACACGTTAAAGACACATCTACGAAACTGTGTATCTTCGAGCAAACAAATCAATGTCTCAAGTATTTATCTACAATTAAATGCAGCACGGACCATAATTACACAAGAAAAAGCGGCCATTGCATTTATATCGATATAAATTGTTAAACAATCGGGCAAAAGGTGAGACGGGAGATTAAAATTCTCTTCCAAGCGATTGTGCCGTAAAGAAGAACCGCAAAAAGTTGGACGAGAGCCAACAGGTTTCCTCAGACGCAAGACAAATGGCCGACTCCAATTTATTTATTGGGGGCAATACTGATTTCCTAGTTTTAAATCGGAATCGACTCCAGTTGGTCCGATCGCTGAAAGTGATTACGGAAAATGTAGAAATCGAACTAAATCGAATGGCCCCGTTTTTAAGGAAAGAGGAGCATAATATGGCGAAAACAGGGTATAGGTTTTAATTTCGGTGAGCATTATATGGCGATAACAGGCCAAATGCTAAGTAAGTCTGTTTGTGTGTCTGTTACCTTTTCACGACTAAGCCTCTGAATTGATTTGGATGAAATTTAATATTAGAGATAAATTGGACCTAGAGGCAGAACATAGGTTACCTACTTATATTTTTTAAAGCATATTTTCCATATCTTTTTTTTTAATATGACCAATATTCCCGTTCCTCTTAAGTTAGTCTGACAAGACTGTGTTAGGAGTGGGTACGACAATAGCCCAGCGGGCGGGGATCGAGCCACCACCTCTCGGTGATAAATCCGACCCCTTTAGCACTAAGCTATTGAGGATTATAGCTATTGAGGTTTCATATAACCCACGGGATTTGTAAAAAACAGGAATTCACGCAAACGAAGTCGCGGGCGTCCGCTAGTGTAATTCAAATTAAATAGCACACATCTGTTGTAACGAATTCAAAGAACTTCATAAAGACAACTAATAAGTTATCAGATAAGTATATTGGACACAATAATTATTTTATAGTGGTAATATACAATTGAGGTTTCCTTAGACATTCATTATTACTAAGGTTTATCTGAGGTCGAGGAGTGTTATTAAATCAATATTATTAATAATAATAACTACACAATATGTATAGGGACTTGCTTCTGCTGACTGTTATTGTAATAAATAAGGTTTTTAAATATCATAAATAATGAAAAAGAAACCAACTTATGACTGAACTTCGTTTATTTAAAAAATAAAGATATTGTGATTTTCCCACTCATTTAATCTTTATATCTTTATTAATACAGTAGTTTTGATTACCGATATCGATATTTGATATATAAATATTAAAAGGGTTCCGCTTTTGTACTACGTACGTTCGGAACCCTAAAATTGGTCGTATTTCTACAAACAAAACAAAGCGTCGTCTCGACGTTCGAAAA